>NC_072737.1:123883407-123939173 GCF_026930045.1 Uloborus diversus | reverse complement strand
CGTTGGTTATTGAACAGGGTTCTGTCCAGGATTTTTCACAGGGTCCATTTTATTTGTGAAAAATCAATTCATTTTTTGAAAGTATAAAAATGGCTCATAAAAGAATTTTTTAAAAATTGTTTTAGAATTGCATTTTAGAAGCCTATGATAAACAGTTCATTAATATCTATAGACACAGTTGCAGAAAAACTAAAATTAAACCATCTATTCAGCAGTTAAGTTTTTGACTCAAACAAAAACAGAATTTCGTTTTAAAATGGGTTTTTAATTTACTTTTCATTTATTTGCCTCCATATGAAGCAAAGTTAGGTTGAAAAAAAAGAGTAAAATTTCAATTCTCATATCGGATGCAATCAGATTGCATTTATCAAAATGGAAGCAATAAAAGTATAAAAAAGGTAAATAAAAAAGTTTATTAAAGTAAAATAATTTTAGAATTACCATTTAACAGGGGTGCATATTGAATTTTATTAATATCACTGACATATTCACCGAAAATTCGGAGTCTTGAAAAAAAAAAGGATGCGTAAAGGTTTAACACCAGACACTAAATGGCGATAATTTTAAAGCTGGTAACCATATTTGAAGTGATCGCATTTTCAATGCGATGATAATTTTCTTTCTCTTTTTTAAAGTCATTAGCGGGAAGAAAAAGTTATTACACTGCGTTTTTAGAGAACTTTATAACAACACTGCTAATGATATGATAAAAACAAACAAGCAAAATTATTCACTACGTTAGTTAAGTATTGCTTGCATCACAGAAATATGCCGACTTTATTTTTTTATATATTTTTTTGTACACAAAAATAAGCGTTATTTTGATTTTAGATTTACTTTTTCAGTAAACAATTTGAACATTCATATTTTAGCAAAACTTGACACCTATTTCAGCAATGAGCACCATCTTTTAATGTGAGGAGGAGCTTGAAATTTCGGCAATATATTAGGATGGGTTAGTGTAAAAAAAATAGGGAGTCTCCTGATTTCTAGAGCAAAAAAAAAAAAAAAAAAAAAATGTTTACCATTGGTTTGTGAACCACCCTATTGGTCACATTTATGATATCATTGCTTTCTTTAGTACAAATATAGTTTTCACAGCAATCTTTAACAACCAGTCTATATAGAAACTCTCAATATAATAAATACATCGTGATAGAAATTTTGTTTCTATGAATCACTGTCGACTGGTTGGTGCCGCGGAGGCCGTCAAAAAGAACGAATTTCTTTGGTCGATTAATTGGTGGTTGACATCTGCCCGCGAGATTGCTGTAAAACTGACAGCAAAAAATACTAGTATCACCATAACAGGTGAAAAAGTGCGCTGCCTAGAGTTCTAAAAGAAAGAACATGCGTCAGTCTTCAAAATTTTTTCTCAAAAGCGTATTCCTAAAACTGTTAGAAACGGTATACGCCCCAAAATATCGCCGCGCCGGCCCGAAATGTCGCCGATCCAAGATGTCGCCGTCTCAAAATGTCGCCGGCCCAAATGTCGCATTTCCAAAATTCACTCATTCAGTTGGTACGAAAAATTCGAATGTGCGACGACACTTTTTAGTATAAAAGTTACGAAAGAATGTTAATTACCTTTCAAAATGAGTTCCTTGAAAAATTACAAAAATTTTCTTCCGTCTTAGTTCGTAAACGTCAGCCATATTCCAGGAAATAAATACTGTATTACCCCGCATTATCCGGCATGCCGGAAAAAAGCGAGGTTTGACGAGCATGCCGCGAACTTCGAATTTTCCGGCATGCTAGATAATTTGAGGTTTATTTTGGAGCAAATTTCCCCATTCAGTTCCAATTTTGTATTGCAAATAATACGTGCATTTTGTTTATGGTAGGTCATTATTAACGAACCTAATTATATGCCAATAAAATAATCAATTCAGAAGCAATCAGTGTTAATGCGATTCGTTTATAATGTTTTTGAATAAATTATTTTAGGTTCCTTTTAGAGAGGTGAGTTAATTTTTTATTTATTGAACAGCTATGGTAAATTCTTTAGCACTGGCTTCGGGGCGGTAACTTACTGCTTAAATGTTTGCTGACTTTTTATTTAATTTTTATAAAATTATTCGTTATTTAATAATATTGTTCTTGTTAAAATAACAAATGACATTGTTAGTTAATATTTTACAAAATTAAGCTGTTTATTAATTCTAATAAGATATGTATAGAACTTCTACTATTTTTTAAGCTGAACATGTATTTTTTATAGCATTATTTTTTTCATAACTTCGATTTTTCCAGCATGCCGGAAAGGCCAGTGTTTATTGAAAATCTGGTGACCCTCGAATTTTGTGGCATGCCGGATAATGTGGGGGTAATACGGTAGTACATAAAAACATACGTTTCCTTATTTATATTAGCTCATTTCACGTGACTCAGCACCTACCAATTGTTAAACGAATAGATCTCTAGCAAAAGACACGGCTAACTGATATTAATTACCAATTTTGATTGGTCAAAACAAAAAGGAAGAAGAATAGTTAAATAAATAAGTTTTTTTACTAGTTTTGAAATTCGCTTTTTGAGAAAATTCCCTGATATTAATGGAAAGTATATTATTTAAAAAATAGAGTTATTTTAACTTTCTTTTATATCTAATGTACAGAAAAAAGTTTTGGATCTGTGAAAATTCTTTAACTTTGACGAATTATACGTTCTGACGTGCGCTGAATTTTTTGACTGTTTTTTACTTCCTTTTTACAAAAAAGGAAGTATTGTATTCGCGAAAAAATTTTCACTCAAAAATCGGCCTTAATTTCCATTTTGCTCACCCGCAAATGAATGTTGAGTTTTTTTTTCAACACGACCACACGTGGATATATGCCTAGGAACGTACAGACACCCGATATATCCATTTTGACGATCCGCGAGTTAATTACAATACGTTTCTCGTGACGTCTGTATGAACGTATGTATGTGCGTATGTGCGCGTGTGTGTTTAATTTGTAATGTGTGTGTAATAATTTGGCGGGCACTTGGCGATATATCGCCAACTTGGCGACACATTTGGCGATTTTTTTTTATTTTTAATATCTGGTTTTAATCTGGTTTCCATTGTTGATATTTAGAGAGTAAACTATTGAATCACATTAAAACTGCCAGTAATGAGAAAATGACATTAAATTGGAGTAAAAGGAAGTCATGTGATGCACACATCAGCTCGTATTTTTAAGGAAAATGTGTGTGCGGGTGTATGAGTAACCGATTTTTATTGTTTCTACTCTACCTCAAAACCTGTTGCATGAGTTCGAACGAAATTTGTTACCCACATGTGATTTAGGGCTGATTGTTTTTTGACACCAATTCCATGTACAGAGTGGAGCAATTGAACGTTTTCTTCATATGAGTGACTACAATATCTCAACAAATAATGAATGGAATCAAATATAAAAGTAGTCCATAGGTAACACTCAAAGGAAACATATGCTGGTTCAATTTCGGCACCAATATCATCCGGGGTGGTTCAATTTCGGCACCAATATCATCCGGGGGAGGGGGGGGGGGGGGGGTGCGAAGCCGTCGAACGTTTCTTTCTTTTTTTTCATTATTTAGGACTGATACATCTTATGAAGTAATGCATGAATTCAAACTAATTCAAATTAAAACGAATTTTCTAAAAAAATAATTCTCATTGCTAAAACTTTGTTTAAGCTTTTAAACTGAAATGATCCTTATTCCCCCCCCCCCCCCCCCCCAGGTTCCTATAGTTTCATTTCACGAACATTATTATTGTTTTTCTTTATCCCGTTTGTTGTAATTGACAAAAAACAAAGTGTACCCAACATTCGGTGATTTTACCCTCCAATTGAATATTCCTTTAAAAGCCTTGCTTATATGCCGAAATCAATTACAAGCACTTTATTCGTTAACAAATACGAGTAGAAAATAACAAGAGATACAAATTTCAATTCGTTGTGATTTTTTCGATCACCTGCCAAGAATGAAATCGCTACCAAACGTGAAAAAGAATTCGAGTTGTATTTAAAATGGGCTTAAAAAGGTTATAATTCCAGCTCATACGGTTTGATAGTCCAAAAAGAGAAGTACATTAAGAATGATAATAATTAATTAATGGATACATTCTTCTTGGAAGGAATTCATCTTTAGATTAGCAAATTTTTATTACAAAAATTGTGAAAGAATGCTAATTCAGTTTTTATTTAATATCCCCGCTAGTTAAAGTTCTACAGAAAAGAGAGGAATATTTAGCTGAGAGAGAGAGAGAGATTTAGATTTTTTTTTTGAGCAATCACGATTGCTTATTGTCCTCACTTGATCGTCCTTGATGTTGTGGTTCCTTTTTCAGCTTGGACAAGGAACACCAGCACCACCGCCCACCGTCCTCTTCAGGCGGCGCGGCTGCTCCGGTCGTGAGCTATCCGCTTCTCCTGGTCGAAGGCGTCCATGTACTTCACACACGCATGCTCACGCATACATACACACACACGACTTCAGACACATCACTACGTGCATACACACAGGTCTACGCACACGCGCAAGCCTACACACTTACACACACAACTATGCACACGTAACCGCACAGGAGGAGAGGCAGGCTTGGGGGGACAGGAGCCGTTTCTAGAAACAATAACTCCAATGAGTAGGGTCCTGTCGCAGTTCGTGATTGCGAAAAATATAATTTGAATTCAAAATTTCAGAATTCAAATTATAGTCCGGTCAATTTAGACAATGGAAATAACAAAAATTCCGGGAAAGCTAAATTTTTGTAGAGACCTAGGGTTTAGCATTACAAATAAAGTGCCAAAAGTCCCCGTCGATCCCATGTGCGCTAAAAAAGTTATTTGGGGTCAAAGGTCAAAATTTTAGGTTTTTTGGATTTCTCTCAAAAACGGTAAGTTTGATCGAAAAGTACCTCCAGACCAAAGTTGTAGATCTCAAAATTCTCTATAAAAAAGGTCCTCATGTTTTTTCAACCGCAGAGCCGAGTTTCTCAATGAAAAATGTCTTAGTTTCTTTTTTCAGATAAGTTTCTTGACTAGCATAAAATTTCATTTTCAGTTGTTCCTAATTTATGTATTCACGACGTCAATATCTTTTAAATATTTATAACTCATTGTGATGATAATACTTATTCCATCAAACATTTCTTCAACAAAATAAATGCAATATTAAAGAAAAAGTTCATTTTTAATCTTTTTCTTTCCCTTTTTGAAAGTAAAATTACAAAATAGTTTTTTTTTTTTAATCTTAAAAACACTCTCTTTTTGCTGATTGAAATATTACGAAGTGGTTCATCATAGAAAATAATTCCGAATTTGACAAATGCAGCGGACTCTCTCTATTCTGAACACTCATCGGACCGAACAAAAGTGTTCAGATTATAGAGTTGTTCATTATACAGAGAGATTGCAGATAAATGCATATGCATTCTGTTGCGTTAATGTCCAGTACTTTGTCAAGTGAGCTATACCAGTTATTGAGACAGAGCTACTGAATTTTGGATTGGAGGCCAGTGCAATTTCTTATTCAACTCGATGTGTGACCTAAAATCTTGCATATATTTCTTTCTTTTTTTAAGTTAAAAAGTTTTACATAATATCCCACAGTTAAATATTACAATACAGCTATCGAATTCCTCAAAAAAACGAGCTGATGTGTGCATCACATGACTTCCTTTTACTCCAATTTAATGTCATTTCCACATTTTTGGCAATTTTAATGTGATTCAATTGTTTACTCTCTAAATATCACCAACAGTGGACAAAGTGAAACCAAATTTGAAAAAAAAAAAAAAAATCGCCAAATTTGTCGCCAAGTTGGCGACAAAACTTAGCGACCGAAAGACTGGCGATATATCGCCAAGTGTCCGACAAATTATAACACCATTTGAGTTTACATCGAAATTAACAATGATTTCCCAACAAAAAGGGGCAAAAGACCCCCTTAGGAACATCCGAATGCAACCAAAAGAGAAGGTGCATAACTAGACCCCACTAGGAGTCCACGTTCCAAATTTCAACTTTCTAGGACATACCGTTTTTGAATCATGCGAGATACATACGCACATACATACGTACATACGGACGTCACGAGAAAATTCGTTGTAATTAACTCGGGGGTCGTCAAAATGGATATTTCAGTTGTCTCTACGTTTCTAGGCATATATCCACGTGTGGTTGGGTCGAAAAAGAAAACTCAACATTAATTCGGGGGTGAGCAAAATAGAAATTAAGGCCGAATTTTGAGTGAAAATTTTTTCGCGAATACAATACTTCCTTTTTTGGAAAAGGAAGTAAAAAGATTAATTTTAATCTGTTTTTGCATTGCGTATTCTAATGCAAGGTACGTGTTATCATCCAATTGTTAAAGCGAAAAAGTTTCCGGATGATCTTCAGCAGCATATTTCTTGGAGGTAATAGCATTTTAAAGATCTTGAATACTGCTTGATACAATGGTCAGATTTTTGAAATACGTAGTTCAGTGGCAGAAACTTCAAGTCTGCCACTGAGCTCATATTGCTCAGCTTAATGATTTTATGTGATGCTGTAATATCCAGGAAAATAATATTTTTCTTCTTCCTCTCTCCATCTTCCATTTAAGGCTCTTTAATTATTCTGATAAAGTTGTGAACGCATTTCAGACTTTCCAATTAGATTCATAGGAATGGGGTGGTTTCCTTCAGTCAAAAGTTCTACTTTTAGTCATTGAAATGGATAGAATGAGCAAAAAAAAAAAAAAAAAAAACATGAACCCAGAAAACACTTTCATTTTCCCAACAGTTTTTTTTTAAATTAATTTTTAAAATATCCGATTTTTCAAACAAGGCGTGGTCTTGATGACGTCACAAATGATGCACTTTGCCGCATCTTTCTACTACGTTTCCACGTTATGATAATCAAGCAGCGAATTAAAATTGCGCTCTACTCTTGCTATCAACCTTATCGTTGTCAATACACGTGAGTAAAGATGCGAATTAAATATTTTGCAATGTGAATGGCAACACAAAATGGCATTTCATTATTTGTGATTTCATCGGCAGAAGAAGAAGAATGAAAGCGCTCCTATTTAAGTAATTTTTTAAAAATATTAAGCCTGAACAAATGTATCAAAAAATGGTCAGATCCTATGTTTTTAAGCATGCTCTTTCAGGAAAAAATACTTTTAAAATTTTGGAAACAACCCTATTCTCGAGTACTAATTGTGAACATGTTCGGTATATAGAGAGGTAATAATTGAACGGGGGAAAAATTGCGTTCATAATACTTTTCTCCGCACACACCCCACCACTTAGCTGTAAGCCTTAGGTTCCACCGTTCGGGGGGTCCGCGTAGCGGGCCCCCCGCACTGCTGGGTGCGACGGTCGATAGTCGTCTGATCCACGGACGGTCTTGGTGCTTATTGGGGTGTTCATATAAAACGGTGTTCGGAGTACAGAGTTCAGAGTAGAGAGTTTCCCATGCTATGTCTATGGAGTTTCACCGGGGCCATCAGAATGTCTTCAGAATATCGGGGTGTTCACATTAGGGAGTGTTCAGATATAGACTCCACTGTATATATATGTTTTCAAAAATATGTACCTGACTTGGACAATTAAATCTAATTTACAGTTTCAAATGTGCATTGAGCTTTGACCAACGCATTTAATGGTAAATTTTTGCCTAATTTATAAGTTTAGCCTAGAAATTTAACTATCGCTTAAGGGCTAAAGACAGTAGACATTGCAGCACAGTAGTGTTTGAGGAATCAACATTACTATACACGTATGGACTATTATAGTTAAACCCTCGCTTTCCAGATCGAAATATTTAATGAACTAGTGCTTGGGAAAAAGTTGAATACTTTCTTAAACTTCTCAAAACTGCGAAAGGTCCATACGTAGAAGTGAATTAACCATGTAAGTTTTATGAGATGAAGATCAAACTCAACTAGTATGTTGTGCCCATCGCGAAGCTTTATTCTATACCTGACTTAAGAATTCTTGGACACAACGTATAATTACAAATGTAATCGTAACGATAAAACTCTGCTATTTGTAAAAGTGGGAAGGCTTTAATAATTGAAAAATCATTGGCGTTAACTTTTTGCCACCAATGCCTGTGCGAGAAATGTTTTTCCTTTCTATGTGTGAACAAAGAGTAGGAAATATCAATTTGTCACTCTTGGGTTCCCACAAAACGACAGGATCATAAAAAAAAATACCACCATGCCAATATCCCAATTATCGAAATTTACCCGTAAAAACCGAATCAAAGAGCGAATCATTTAAAATGCCTTGCTTAAATTACTTACAAGTATTTATTTGTTATCGAGTAGAAGATGGCATCAGATAAAAATTCTAAAGTAGGTTCTTTTTTATTTCTAAATTCATCTAAATCTCAGCAATACATCTAGAGATATAGAAGTCGCAATGAACAAGAAAGGACGTTCGATTGTACCACACCCCTTTTAACAATTGAGTGAATACCGAATCAGCTGTTATATCCTTTAAACCCTACCTGTGGACCAATGTTTGCTTGATTCCATTCATATAGCAGTCAAAAGTAACGAGAAAAAACTTTTGGTTGCTCTTTGAGATTCTGGTAACGAATTGGATCAGTAACACTTCTAGTCCGGTCAATTTAGACAATGGAAATAACAAAAATTCCGGGAAAGCTAAATTTTTGTAGAGACCTAGGGTTTAGCATTACAAATAAAGTGCCAAAAGTCCCCGTCGATCCCATGTGCGCTAAAAAAGTTATTTGGGGTCAAAGGTCAAAATTTTAGGTTTTTTGGATTTCTCTCAAAAACGGTAAGTTTGATCGAAAAGTACCTCAGACCAAAGTTGTAGATCTCAAAATTCTCTATAAAAAAGGTCCTCATGATTTTTTCTCCAAGACCAAACCATTTCCCAGATATTGCCTACTCTCAAAAGACAGCAAGTCATTTACAGAATCCCCTCTACTCGCATGTCCTTGAATAACATCTGGCTATTCTAGTCCGTGTGACGTCGTTCACATACCCAGGGGTGCCCAACCCACTAAGTGCAAAGGTGCACCCCCCTCATAATCGCAGAGATCCCCCCAAAAGCAAGCCTCCCCCCCAAATGAAACCCCCCTTAAAACAATCTCCCTAAAAATTTCGATGTCGCAGTCTGGACCATGACCCCTCCTAGGTGAGCACCCCTGACGTACCTGCTTCTTTTTGATTTAAACGTGCAGTTCGAGTGAATAAACGTATTTATTACAAGCGTCTACTGTTGTTTGTGCTGATCAATATTTAAGAAAAATGTAACAATTTTGCTTTATTTGCAATAAACTTTGGACTGAAGGTGAAACTGCTGTGCTGGGCAGTCGTGGAATGCCAACTTTATTCGATGCAAGTGTCGGGAGAACTTATAAGAATGCTGATTATTTAAGAAGTCAAAAGTCCGTTACAAGTCGCGTCGATTGCAGAAAATCATACACCCGGAAAAGTTCAATCTCTGCAGCAACGTGAGGATGAATAGGCCAGAACTTCAAAAGTACGTCCTCCTCGTACTGTAGCGCGATTTAGTGAATTTGAATCCAGCTTTTGTTTTTAAAAACACTGCTTATTTTGTGGCTGTGAAGTGGATGAGGAGACTGAGAAGAAGAAAGCGCAGAATTATCGCAGAAAAAATCATAAAGCATTGACTAAATCATACTCAAAATTAAAACGTGCAAGGGCAGCTTTTGACACACCTCAGAACGATCTTTAGATAATTGTAAAAGGGATTCTTTGAATGCAAGTATAGAAAATTTATGAATTTTTCTGCGATAATTCTGCGTTTTGTTCTTCTTAACCTCTACATCCGCTTTCTCGCCACAAAATAAGCAGTGTTTTTTACAACAAAAGCTGGATTCAGATTCACTTAATCCCGCTCTAGTACGAGGTGGACTTACTTTTGAAGTACTGGCCATGTTCATTAGGGTGGATTGAGGAAAATCAAAATCTGATAAACGCTAAGTAATAGCCCGGAAAAGTTGCCTTTTGTAGAGATATTTGGATATGCAAAAGGATTTTGACCGCAAAAATATCTTGAGGTGTCGCTCGCGCCTTGAAGTTGACCATAAATACTTAAAAACTGGAAAAAGTTACAATAATTTCATAAAATATCAAAATTTGATGTTATCGCTCTTAAGAGCAGACTTTTTGTGTACATTACACATTGCATAAGATCATTTTAATAATAAACTGTATTTTAAAGTTCCACACATGTGTTGAATCTTGAATTTGACTAATATAGTGTCAGAATTGAATAACATCGTGTTGCTCCGTACTTAGAGAAAAAATATTAGAAGTTATGATTTGTAAAAGATTGTTTTCATATTAATTAATTCTTACACAGATACGGAAAAAATAAGTAATAAAAGCATTTCTTATCTAGTAAAAAAAAAAAAATGTTAATTCTCCACTTAGCCCATAACTTTGGCTCAAAATGACAAATTTACCGCGTCTGATAGAGAACAAAGGTTAAGTATAAAAATTAAAAAAAAAAAAATGGCTTGCAACAGTCCACATAAGTCACCCTTTGAAACAAAAGACGTTAAGAAATTTTAATGGGTTTTGAGCTCTCAAACTGTAACCACATTGATTACAATAAAACATAAGTTTGGCGTGCGAGTTGAACTATAACACTTCTCATAATTTTCATTATTGATTGAAATTATGGCTTGATGGTACTGTGGCTTAATATTTCTAGATTCTAATCGGACTCGAATAAATCCATCCCTTTTGGTTAGACAACAAACTGTACCTGACACTACTTTCTCTTATTTTACCTATCGTCTCACTGCTTTAGTATGACATGTGAGGTTTTGAAAACCATACTACTCAGTAGGTACACCATCAAGCAATTTCTTTCAAAGTTTTATCGGAAATCCCCTTTTTGAAAGAGGGAGATGCCGAGTTTTACTAGTTCTGCTTATCGATGAGCTCCATAGTAGACACTCAGCTTCAAAATTGTAATCTGGAATTATAAATGTTCATTGTCCATCTTCGAACTGGTCGTCGTAATCCGTCTCAAAACAAGTTCTCTGATGATGGTCATCCGCAATACCTAGTGTTATATTTTTTAGATTCTCAAAGTAACCAATTTGCAGAACAAGAGCTGATGATCGAAACATAGTACGATGGCAAGTTTGAAGAATTCGATTGTACAGCGAAAATTTACAATTCCAGATTTCAACTTGAGTTCTTTGATAAGCAGAAGTGGGAAAACTCGGATCATCTTCTTAAAAAAGGAATATCAGATAAAATTTAGAAGCAATGGTGCTTGATGGCAAAACTACTGAATTATATGATTTCGAATACCTCACGTTATACTAAAGCGCAAAATTAGATGAAGAAGGTCAACCGCGGTTTGTTGTCTAACCAAGAGAGATAGATTACTTAGAGTCATATTAGAATCCAGAAATCTTACCCACAATGTATCACTGAGGCCAAACATTGTCAGGAGTCAAGATAATAATGCGACTCGCCAGCCAAACTATGTTTTATTGTATGAAATGTGGTTACAGTTTGAGAGCTCAAAAAACATTTAAAGGGGGGCTGTTTTGAGGAGTATTTTTCTCAGTTTTTGGAGGGGGGCTGTTGCTTTTGAATGGGGGGGGGTCCGAGATATTGAGGGGTGCTCCCATGTCCTTAGTGGGTTGGGCTTCCCTGTGTATGTGAACGACGCCACACGGATTAGAATAGTCAGATGTTATTCAAGGCCATGCGAGTAGAGGGGATTCTTTAAATCAGGGCTTCGCAACCGGTGTGCCGCGGCACACTGGTGCGCCGCGACAAGGAACCCGGTGTGCCGCGGTATTTTCGTAGTTATATAAAAAGAAAGAGCCTTGAAATATTTTATTTTGAAAAGTTACGACCGAAAAGCGTTTATATCGTTCTGTAACTTCTCATTTCACCCTGCCGATCATGTGCAATAAGACATCCGCAACAAGAGGAGAGGCGGGATTTGCTGCCCCACCTCTTTTAAACTTCTTGCGATCCCATTGCTTTCAGTTTTTGAAAACGGATTCTAATTTCCAAGAAATAAACTAATTGTACAGAATGTTTTCTAAATTTTTCGCAAACGGGAGTACCGCCCTCTCCCCCAGGCAGGGATCGTATCCTCCCGCTCAGAATTTTAGCCTCAGCTTTCTTTAACTTTTGTTTTTCTCTTTTCCAGTTCCGATACTAATTTCATTTTATCGAAGTTTCTCAAAGCTCGGTTCTGAGACTTAGTAAACTAGAAATTAAAACCATACACTGTTTCCTCCACCATGAAGCTCTCATGGCAAAGAACTTCCCTGAGGAGCTGAAGTCGTGAATTCCATAAAACTCTCGCCTTTTCTCCGTATACTTTGTGAAGAACTAGGGGTAGATCATCACTCCCTACTTCTTTATACAGAGATTCGCTGGCTTTCATGTGATAAGGTACCATCAAGAATTTTTGAATTGAGGGAAGAGGTACGACAGTTTTTGATTTTAAAAAACGAAATGCAATACGCCAGTTTGTTGCAAGACAAATATTGTCTGGCAAAACTAGCGTACATGGCTGACATTTTCGAACACCTTGACGAATTGAATCAGAAAATGCAGGGACAAGAAGAGAATTTGGGTTACATGTATGGATAAGCTAAACGGGTTGAAATCAAAAATTCAGCTGTTGAGAGGAGAAGTAGATCGTGGCTCGTTGGACATGTTCAAATGGTATGTAAAGGAAATTGCATGGAAGAAAAGCTGCTGAATGAGGTAGCAGAGCATTTAGTCATACTTTAGGACAAGTTTAAGCACTTTTCAAGAATGTTAAAATGGAACAGTATGACTGGATTCGCGTTCCATTCTCTTCATCTGCGGATGCATCCGTTTTCTTTGAAGGCATGAGAAGAATTTATGAACCTCAAGAGCGACCGTTCTCTTAAACATAAGTTGAGCGAGGTGCTTCTGGACGAATTTTGATTGCTGGTTAAAAATGAGTATGAAAAAAGTTCGCCCCGCCCCCCCCCCCGTCTTTTTACCAGTGAATGATAAAAACATTTCTTATTACCATTGCGAAATTAAGTTTAGTGTGTCCCGTTGATCTAGAAATTTCTCAAGTGTGCCGCAATGTAAAAAAGGTTGAGAAGCACTGCTTTAAATGACTGGTTGTCTTTTGAGAGTACGCAATATCTGGGAAATGGTTTGGTCTTGGAGAAAAAATCATGAGGACCATTTTTATAGAGAATTTTGAGATCTACAACTTTGGTCTGAGGTACTTTTCGATTAAACTTGCCGTTTTTGAGAAAAATCCAAAAAACCTAAAATTTTGACCTTTGACCCCAAATAACTTTTTTAGCGCACATGGGATCGACGGGGACTTTTGGCATTTTATTTGTAATGCTAAACCCAAGGTCTCTACAAAAATTTAGCTTTCCCGGAATTTTTGTTATTTGATCACTATTTTTATGTCTAAATTGACCGGGCTATTAATTTCCTTTTTTTTTTCGAAATCCTGCTCAATTACCCTCTTTCTCTCTTGGCTGGTCTTAAGGCGATCTAAGGAAAATATTTCAATTTAATGTATATTTCATTGTTTATTTAATTAAGCTAATTATGGCTCGTGCAAATGTTTAAAAATCATTTAAAAACAAATAGTTCTTGTTTCCGTTCAGTTTCACTTCCATTACCATTTTTTTTTTGTCTGTATCCATTACGTCTTGAGGTATAGCAGTCATATAAAACGAGAAAAAGTACTCGGTGCGCCATCCTTTTGAGGTAATTAGAGCCAAAAATAAATAAGGTCATCCCTTTAAGATAATAAAGGCTTTAGGATAATACCAAATTTTGTCTGAATCTTAGTGTTTCTTCTTGAAATATCAGTCACAAATAATGAAAAAGAAAGGGAAGAAACATTTGATAGCTCCACCCCCTGGAGCTGTTGGCCCCGGCATCTGCCCTCACCCCTCTCCCTCTGCTGCTGCCTAACATTTTATTTGACTCCGTTCATCATTTCTTGAGAAATGTTAGTCACGCATATCGATGAAAACGTTCAGTTACTTCACAATCTTGAACGAATCAAACGCAAAACACCGCTCAGCCCTAAATGATATGTGGGTACGTGCGGGTACCAAATTTCGTTCGAATTCTTGCAACAGGTTTTAAGGTAGAGCGGTCGCGAAAAATCGGTCACGCGCACACTCTCACCCACATTATTCTTGAAGAAATATTAAAAAGAATTCAGCGCATGCCAGAACTGAACGTTGTCAGAACGTTTTATGATTGGTATATAGCGAGTCACAAGAAATATGATAACGTAAAAAAGGAAACGTGCGTTTGTTTGTATACTATTTACTTGCTGAAAAACACCGAAAGTTACGAATCAAAACGGGAGAAATTTTTTGTAATTAATCAAGAAACTCTTTTAGTCTAGTCCGATTTTTAAGGGAGACATTCATTGAAGGCAGTTACAATTCATTCGCAAATTTGATGTTAAACAACATTTTTGTACATTTACATTTTTCGTACCAATTGAATGAGCGAATTTTGAACCGACGATCTATTGGACTGACGACATTTTGGGCTGGCGACATTTTGGACTGGTGACATTTTGAACCAGCGACATTTTGGACTGGCGACATTTTGGGCCTGCGACATTTTAGGCCGGTGGCCTTTTGGACCGGTGACATTTTGGACCGGCGACATTTTAGACCGGCGACATTTTAGGCCGGCGACCTTTTGGACCGGTGACATTTTGGGCCCGCGACATTTTGAACCGGCGACATTTTGGACCGGCGACATTTTGGACCGGCGACATTTTGGGCCCGCGACATTTTGGACCGGCGACATTTTGGGCCCGCGACATTTTGGACCGGCAACATTTTGACCGCGACTTTTCGGTGGCGACATTTTGACTCCAAACCGTTAAGAACATGTGCATGCACTAAATAAGTGTTCTGAAATGTTTTGCAAAGTATTCTAAAAGGTGTGCTTCAAAGGGCTCTAAAAAAAGATACAAGTGTCTGTATTCAAAAAAAAAAAAAAAAAAAAAAAAAAAATGAAGATTTTCCGTGTGTGTTTTTAACCTATTTTCCCAGTAAAAGGCAGAAAACGAAGAATAAAGCATGAAAGAAGGCGATATTTTTAAGATGCGTTAAGCATCGCATCTTAAAAATATCGCGAAAAAAAAAGTCAAAAATAAATAAGGTAATTTAATATCTATCGAAAAATTAAAAATATAAAAGTTGGGTATTCGGATGGAGAAAATATGTCTGTCGCTCTGTCTGCCCCCCCCCTCCCGTCCCCCCAATAACTTTTGAGTGAATAGTCCGATTCGATCCAAATTCTTTTTTTGTTCGAAAGATCTCGGTTAAAACACCTCATTCCCCTATTTCATTTTTTGATTTGAACAACTTTTCGTTTAATTTTGAATAGTTTGAAAAAAAAACCTTAACATCAGCGCCTACGGGGAAATTCAAAACAATCTCAAACTTAGAGGCGAATTTGCTTCAAACAAACTTTGTAGTAAAAAGCTTTTGACGGAAACATGCATTTTAAATATCTTTTTTTGATTTGAAAAATTTTCCGTTCAATTTACTGAAAATCAATGTAGATTTCGCACATGAAGGCGGATTTACTTCAAACAAATTTGTTGGAAGAAGCTCTTGAAGACAAGCTCTCGACTCCGGCTCTGGGAATTTTTGGGCATCTGACTCCGACTTCGAATCCTATACCCGAAAATTAGTCGGACTCCGACTCCCCGACTTCGACTCTGACTTCGTAGCTTTGACAAAAATGCCAAATAATGTCATGGAGAAAAAATGACTGGCTCCGACTCTTGTAAATTTGACTCCGACTTTGACTCCTTTATCGCAAAGTATGTCCAACTCCGCAGACATTGGCAAAGTTGCGGACTTTAAGGAACATAATCGATTCTAACTCCGAGTCTTTGAATTAAATCGAATCTGACCCTTTTGTCCCAAAATGAGATTGACTCCGACTCCGACTTTGCAACCATGGATTTTACTGAGAAAGAATTATTGTTTATAATGTATATATTCAGTTTTGGGCAGAGAAATTCGGAGTCCATTATGTTTCTACTAAAAAATATGCACGTACGGTTTTTTTTTTGCGAAAAAGAAAATTATTTCTTTAAGTTGACATTTTATTATTTTTATTTATTTTTGAAATTACATTGATTTATTTTTAAAATTATTTTTGGTAACAGGGGAAAAAGGGATTTTTTTTATATGATGTATTTATTTTAATGACTTTATTAATTTTAATTCTTTTTCTTTTCTTTTTGAAAGCAGGTAAAGATTTTTTTTAATGGAATACTAGGGGACTCTGCACCCTGCTGGCTAACGCTCGTCAACCCTCAAAGATTGCTTCGCAATCTTATTTGATTCGCAAAGATTCAAATCGTCAATTATAATGAAACTGATTAATAACGCATTATGAGCTCAAAAAGGATCAAAACGCACCCCTTTCCCGGGTGCATTTAAGCATACGGTACTCGAATTTAGACATGTGAAGAACACGCGCTCTTCATTGGTCGAATCGTCTGTCAATCAATCGCCTTTCGCTGGAAGTGATGCGAGAACGTTAAGTCCCAATGTAAACATCGTGTTTCTGTTGTTTATTTTTCATTTTTGAGAAATAAATTGTTTTGCTATCTTTTTATGTTTCTCAAAAGCATAGTGGCCGCAATTTTGTTCTGATTTTAAAAAGAAATTTATGTTTGAGTGGTACCTATTTTGTTGTTTACATTGTGGATTTATGTTGCTTGCGATTCGAGTATGCTTCTTCATTACCTTTTTCTTTAATGAATTTTATGCATAAGTGGCGTTTTTTTTTACGCATGGATTGGATCATTAAGAATATTCATTTTTATCTTATTGTTCAATCATTGCTAAGGTGAAATTTGCTAGAAAATAATCTTATTATAATTGTTTTCCAACGTTACTACGAATCGTTATACTAACTGAAACTCGAGTGATGCTATAACTAGAAGCAAACTTAAAAGAGACATTAAAAAGACGACGATTTAAAGGCCTGCAAAATAGCTGAGAAAAGTTATGTGGAATAGTTTGCTAGACATATCCTTTATAGTATACTTAATTTCTGTTCCACGCTGTCACATACTTTAACGCTGATTTAAAGCTAGAATTGTATCATCATTTTGTGTTAGTAGGGGCTTGTGTGTATTCGCGTTTTGTATCCGAGGGGGCGGCAACAGGAGGGGCCGTAGGACATGCCCCCCCCCCCCCCCCAAATTGACCACAATTCTATCCATCCCTTGTGTTGAAATATTTTATGAATAAAGTGTAAACAATTACAATAATTGATTCAATTCATGAATTATATTAAGTTGTAAAGGTTGAAACTTTTTTATTTAATTGTTCATGAAATTCATTCGTAAAGTTATTTGGTGCCTTATTGCTAGCTGATTTGGTGCTTTTTACTGACACCTAAGCAGTTTCAAAAAAATTTTGTGGTCAAAACTCTAAAAATTTGTCAGCATCATCATCTACTCCCCCCCCCCCCAAAAAAGGTAGTTAGTAGCCGCCCTTGGGTATGTGTTTTCTGAAATCATGTGATTTGACACAAATGAACACGTTTTTTAAAGTAAATTCTGGTTTAGTTAAGCTTTGAAGAAAAAAAGGCACGCAACCACAGATAACTTGTAACCATCCTAACGAAAATTAATCTCTCTTAAGAAAGATTTAAAACAAAAAGCTACAGCTATTATTATTATCATGGTAATTATTTTCATAGGAACATTTTTTTTTCAGTCAAGCATAAGCAAAAAATAGCCACATTGGCTAAAACATAAAAAATAACTCCTTTTTCTGTTTTAATTGCATTTTATAAGAAATTTTATACATAATTTTGATGTTTAGCTGTGTTTCCCCTTTGCCAATTAAAACATTTTGCAATTGATTGATTCAACAATAATTTAAAATATTTTAACACCAATGGCAAGTTTTGTACTAATACATTCTGGAATACATCACTCTGTAGTTTAACAGTTTAATTAATCAAAATTTACTTTGAAATATATATATATATATATATATATATACAGGGGCGCCGACTTGCAAAAATTATTGAGGGGGCTAGACGTCACCGGTGGTCCTGGGGTTATGAACTCCCACGGCGCTCCCCCCCCCCCCCCACACTTTTCCCCCAAAAAAAGTTCAGATACTTTGAACCTTGAAAATGCCAATTTATATATTTTCTGGTGTATGTGATTTATACTAACAAACAATATGTGGCATGTCGTTTTCAAAGTCAATCTAAGAATTTGTATACAAATTTTCTGGTTCAATTAGATCATGTCACTTATCTTCAGTGTGGGACATTTTTGCAGTTCTATTTTGGTGGAAGTCGTGCAGTTCCGTGGCTAGGCATTGATATAAGGTGTAGGGCACTTGACTTGCATGGAAGGGCGCCTAAATACAGCCTAAATACCCAGCACCTAAATACCCAGTGCGCCTAAATACAAAAAAATATTGGGAGGGTGGGGGGCATGCCGCGGGTTTAACCCCGGGAAATTTTCTAAATTGGAGATGGAGAAAGTAAGTTTTAGTTTTTTAAGCATTTTAGAGTAATATATTATCAACATTAGAACCCCGAAAACTCTACTCTCGCTAACTCGACACATGTTTTGGCTTTGAAAAACGAAAAAAAAAAAAAAAAAAAAAAAAAAAAGAGAAAGAAAACCCCACATGTACGGTGTTTTCGTAAAAAAATAGTTTAATTTATAGTATAATAATTTTGTTTTTAGACTATTACAGAATAGGGAATTTATATATATGTGAAAAGATTGAAATTATATTTAAATAAACTATCATTTCAAAAAATAAAGCATAAGATATTGCTGTCGCACTTTGATTAATAAGTGAAATAGCTAATTTAAACTTGCTTTGAATAAGGCTCAGAGTTCATTAAATAAAAATAATATCCCACAGTTAATTTGTTTAATAAAGTTAACATAGTATGTAAATAGCGGGTTTTTATAGAGTCTTATACCCTAAAAATATTTAAGTATTTGAAAATAACTAATGCAGTACTATAGTAATACGGTAATAAAATAATACTAATATTTCGAAATTTTGAATCTAACATTCTGTATGTAGTTAATTCTCTATTACAGAGATTTTTAAACTTGCTTTAAATACCAATATTAGGGCTGTCTTTAGAAAGGTGCGAATGTCGACCGCCTGACTAGATTACTGAATTTGAAGTCGTTGACGTCTGGTCGAATATCCAATTCATCAAAAATATCTCGGTGGTTATGAAAGTTGTTCAATCGCATCCCATTGTTGATCGGACAGACTATCCGCAGGTTCGCACACTGGGACAAATTTAAGCACTCCCAGCACCGTAACACTATCATTATTCACACCACTCGTTTTCAGTTAACCTGCTTTTAACCATAAAAATTATTTGTTGTAACTCATTGCTGAATGTATTTTACAAGGTACTTCAAACAAGGAAAGATTACTATCTTCAAACAAGGAAAATAAAAAATACTGAGACAAATTTGTGAGTTTAGAAAGCATTAAATAACTAATAATTTTCTTAAAATATTGGGGGGGGGCTCTGCTCCCTCAGGCTCCATGGAGTCGGCGCCACTGTATATATATATATATATATATATATATATATATATATATATATATATATATATATATATATATATATAAATTAGTCATAAATAATTGTTTTTCAATCATTTATTAACACTACAAATCTATAGAAAACGTAGCTGCACAATTTGATTTAAAAGTTCATAACATGTTTAAAAAAATCTTTGAAAAAAAATCAAGGTATTGAAAGTTATATTAAGTATTTTAAAAAAAGGAAGAAGGCAAAAAAAAAACTTACCAGCAAACGAACTTTTGACCAGATGGGCATGAATTTCTCGTGTTCCACTTAGTATTTGTTTTCTTTCCAAATTATTGGACTCAAGTATCTATGTCCACCGTGGACGTGACGTTGCTTGTTATTAAGAAATGTTCATCATTTTCTACAATAATATTGTGAAACTTAGCTGGCAGATAGATGTTCGCTTTTTATTTTCATGGAGAACGAGAGCGAATCCGTATCGGCCATCTCAGAACAACATGGCGCGCGTTTCAGCGGCGGTGGAGCGAAAGGCAATTGATTGACAGACGATTCGACCAATGAAGAGCGCGTGTTATTCACATGTCCAAACTTGAGTACCATATGCTTAAATGCTTCCCGGGTTTCAAAATAGCTTGTACCAACTTGCAGAGCAGTAAGGGTTCTAAAGGGCTCCTGAGCATTGCAAAACTGCAGTTTTATACATCTGAAAAGTCGCTTTCATATTCGTGGTCTCTAGTTATATATTTTGCCCTTTAGCTCGGGGCTAGAATTGAGTTGAGCCAAAGATTTTCCATTAAAATTGAAGCCGTTACAATTGAAGTTTGTGAATTAGAAAGAAGAAACATGCGAATCGAAAAGCCGTAACTATAGGAACGCCAAATAAAACTTCAATAACTTTAATGGAGATGAGATTATTCAAACTTGATTTTTAACGGTTTGTAACTTTTTCCTTTTGGAGATAGAAGCTTAGTTTTTCGACCGTAGGTCGAGTTAGATCTGGAGTAAAAAAAGTCGCTCTTTCCAGTGGTGTCAAAAAAAAAAAAAAAAAGGTGGGACAATTCCTTCGCTTTTTACTGATAGATTTAATAAAGAAAGTAGTGCTTAAGTTTTAAAGTGTAAGTGAAGAAAGTAGTGCGAAGCATAAAAAAGTTTGAGCTAAAAACGCAAATAACTGCCGCCGTATTTAAGTTAAAGGATTGAAACAAATTGCGTAAAACGTGGAAAATTCTGCCCTTTTTAACGATATATAATATTAATATGTGCAAGTAATTTTTCATCCCTCTAATAGGCAATAATAGGCAAGTTACGCGAAATTTGAGCTTAAAAAATTAATTACAAAAAAGAAAAAAAAAAAAATCGAATTCTATAAAATACAACCCCAGGTGCACATCCCCGGGGCTCGAAGTAATTTTGTACAAAATTTCAAGGCTGTAGGTGCTATGGGATCTCCTGGATGCAGACCCGTCACAGACTTGCTTCCATAATTTCTTTGAAACCTTACTTTTATTTACTATTAAGAGAAAATGTATTTGCAGCTTTGTTTGAAAGGTGCTGCTACTTTATTTGTTCGTTTATTTGTTTTTAACGCATCTTATTATTTAGATGAGCAAGGCATATTTTATTTTTAGAAATCGGCTTAAAATATTGGATAAAATGTGGTATAAATAATTTTCGATTTTTGCTAATTTTGAGAATTTTGATCAAATACAAGAAAGTCGATTGCTATACGGAAAGTAGGCTCGTTTAGTTCTGGACGAAATTCTTGTTAACAATTGCAAATACAAAAATATACACTCAATGAAATTAGAAAATTTCACATAATGCATATCTTTTATAAAAGATTTGATTTCGCTACATTTGTGGTAACTTAAATGTTTTCTCTCTTTCAGAACAGATCATACGATGCTCAAAGACCCATTTACTGTAATGAAACTGTTGCGTGCAGTAAAAGATGACAATCAGCTTGATGTCCGCGCAATTTTGCGCAAAGAGCCGGATCTAGTTGACGCGATGTTAACACGCCCCGTATTTCGCCGACCCCCCCACGGACCCAAGAGGGTAGCAGACAATCAACGTTTTACTGGACGGGGTTACCTTCACCAGGTGGCTCCTCTGCACTTGGCTGCGACGCTAGGGTTAAAGAATATGGTCAAGGAACTTCTTAGTGCTGGTGCCAATGTCCTCCTCCCTACAAATCTTGGATGGACACCACTGCACTTCGCTCTTCAGAATGGTGCCGAGGATGTCGCAGAAGTCTTTTTAGAGTCTGACAGAGTTATTGACATGCAAGACAAATGGAATAGAACTCCCTTGCATGTGGCCGTAGAAAGACGATGTACAGGAACAGTGAGGAAGTTGCTCGCTTTGGGGGCTAACACCCGTATTCAAGGAATTGACGACCGCACTCCCCTCCATATCGCTCTTCGTGAAGAGATGGAGGATATGGCAGAAATCCTCGTCAATTTCGACAGCGAAAATAAACTTAAGGATATTTGGGGTCTGACCCCTTTGCATTTGGCTGCAAGAGCAGGATATGTGAGAATAATGAGAAAGCTGCTGGCAGCGGGGGCTGATTTCCGTTCCCAAGATAGAGAGGGTAACTCGCCTCTCCATATCGCTCTTAGAAGTGACAAGGAGGAGATAGCAAATTTACTTGTTGACTTACATAGCTTGAACGACCTGAGAAATTCAGGGGATCATACTCCTTTGCATTTTGCTGCAGAAGCAGGAATGGTAGGAGTAATGAAAAAGCTGATCGCTGCAGGGGCTGATATTCATGCCCAAAGTTGTATCGGTTACGCGCCTCTCCACTTCGCTCTTGTGTACGAATGGGAGGATGCAGCAAATTTACTTGTTGATTTAGAGAGCAAAAATGAACCGAAAAATGATGATGGCGACACTCCCTTGCATACTGCAGCAGAAGCAGGAATGGTAAGCATAGTGAAGAAGCTGCTCGCTGCAGGGGCTGATATCTATGTTCAAAATAAATACAATGAAATGCCTCTCCACTTAGCTCTTTACAAAAAGAAGGAGGAAACGGCGAATTTACTACTCGATTTAATGATCGCAAATAACTTTCAAGGTTGTGATGAGAACAGTCTCTTGTGGGTTGCTGTATGCGTACAATCAGTGGATGTAGTGAGGAAATTGTTGTTCTCTAACGTGCATCCACATAGAAAGCACGAGTTTGACGAAAAATATCCACTGTTTATAGCGTTTGAACTGGGAAGAAACGATATTGCGAAGATGCTTCTTTCATCTTGCGCATTGAAGCACATTGCGATCCATGGGGATGATTCGCTTCCCGCAGCCCATGATATGCAGTACTGCGTCCAACAGCTGGCTGAATTTGAAGCCGAGATCCATCAGATGAAGAACACAAAGCTGTATGACACCACCATATCCTACTATGATCTTGCGTCGGCATCCGTCGCCAAATTGGCCCTCTACTATGGAAACGAAAACGTCCGAAGCGTTTTACTTCAGGATGAGTTGCAGAAGTTTCCAAACTATGCGGAACTAATTTATTTCAGAATGAGGAAGGCGGAAACGAGGAAGGTATGGCATGATAAGTGCATGGAGTGTTTTGCTGTTTTGTGCCACAACCTACCTCCTCTTTCAGCAATTAGCATCGATAATGTGTTACTTAGCTTGAGTGAGAAAGAAATGCAAATACTTGTGGAAGCTTTCAATTTTAATCTATAAAAACATTTTTATTGAATTGAATTGAGTGATGCAATCATGTTTAACACAATGTCCTGAAAGGAACACCATATATAAGACAGGCCAACGCATAAGCTTAAGTTTAGTTATCTTGGAATTTTTCATTCATTGTTGCGGGGTAAGGGTTACCAGAGCAATATTTCGGGTTTTTTCAAATTGGCCAAAATTAATGTTTTATTTAATAAACTACAGGGCTCCATCCCCGCTCGCTGGCACTTACCAAACCCCAAAGACTGCTTTGCAATCTTATTCGATTTGGAATGATTTGAATCGTCAATTAGAAAAATTCAGGTTATAAACGTGTTATGAGTTCCGCTTGGAACAAAAAGCACCCCTTTCCCGGGTTTAAAACTAACTTGTTATAATTCGCAGAGCTTTAGGTGCTAAGGGGCTCCTGAGCATTGCAAAACGGCTGTTTTGTAAGCCTCAGAGGTCGCTTTCAAAATATGTGGTCTCTCAGAATATATTTTGCTCTTTAGCTAAGAGCTTGAACTGAGTTGAGCCTAGGATTTTCCGTCAAAATAAATAAACTGATATGTGCTGTTCTAATTAATTGAGAAAGTTGGAAAAAGCTTCATTTTGATGCAGAAAAAAATTCTCTTTCGAACGACATTTAATGTTAAGGGGTACAGGGAAATCTTTCATTCCTTCAATAGGCAATTTACGTGAAATTTTAGCTTAACAGAAAACTTATAAAAAAGCTAATTCGAAATTTAAAAAAAACTCCAGGTGACCATTCCCGGGACTCGAAGTAATTTTGTACAAAATTTCAAGGCTGTAGCAGGGATCAAAGTCGTCCTACATTTCCTATAAATCCTATATTTTTCAAAAAAGGTCAAAACTATCTTATATTTCCAAAACAAATCCTATATTTTTGGTACCCCAGAGGAATTCTACACCTTATGCATAACGAGTTATGTTGCTTTTCACTGAAAGTTATGCCCTGCTCCATCAAAAAAGAAGTTCTTAAACGGAAAACTGGTGAAGATTTACTTGAATTAGATTCAACAAAAGATTTGAAATTTCATGTTGAGAAAATGTTGCCCCGATAGCCCCAAATTTACCACAAAACCATTTATTCAAGTTAAAAAATATTAAAGTATCCTGCACTTGGCCTAAAATTTTTAATTTTCTTCAAAAAACTAATATTTTTCTGTACATTTTTTAAAAAACATAACGTAAATTTTTAGAAATTATAAAGCTGAAAAATATTAACAATAAAGTACTGTTCGTTTTCCTAAGCCGAGACTTAGCGCCAATTTGCACATGCGTCAGGTCTGCTGTGATTTTTTCGAAATAGGGAGGGAAACCCGGAAGTAAAAGGTTCAAAATAACGTGTTCAAAGACAGCAAGGGCGAGCGGTAAGTGCCCATCCTCAACCAGTCGCCCCTTTTTGAAATGGAATCTGTCTTGAGTGGTAGTCTTCGCTTTCGAGAACGGACATTAGGTAATTAGCATTTAAGTAGGATATTTCTCATGCAATATTTAAGACCCTCTCATATTAGTCAAAAATATGGGTTTTTAAATGTTTTAGTTAAATTTTTCATTTTAAGTATGTTATTTTTTGTTGTTATTCATTTGCAAATGTTGATTTACAAACGTGTTGGCTAATAATTTTTGATATTGAGTCTTTTGATATTGATTCATGTATAATTTAAAAAAAATAATAGAAAAATCAATTTTTTGAAAAAAGTCTCCTGCTGTATACCTTAATATTTTTCAATTTGGATAAATGTTTTTGTGGTACAAATGGGGTTGTAGGGGTAACGTTTTATCTACATGAAAATTCGAATTTCCAAAGCAAAAAAAATTCTCGATTCAGCCTAGTACGTAAGTGCTGGTTCACAATTTCAGACGCAAGTCGGCAAGGGTTGGCGTTGTTAAAATTATATCAAAATTTTTACAGTTATTTTGACATAAAAGGAAAAATATAAGAGGATGTACGTTTTGAAAAAACATTTTTTTTTTTTGGATACACCAAAATGTACATCAATGACGAAGATATTCCTAAGAATGTAGCAGATAACTCCGTCAAAAATTATTGGAATTTCATCTTTAACACGAAGCATGAAAAGCTGCACTACCATAATTTGACCAAACTTGTTAAGGAAGGTGCCGCTGGAGAGAGGCTCAGAAGTTTTGAAGTCAATGTTAAGTCTATGGGGAAGTTTCCTCCCGATTGCTAATTCGCATTTAAATATTTTGAGATAATTTTTTTCTGCATAAGATTCTTCACAGTAGTACAAATGAGGCGTTATTTTTTAATTTTCCGTAAAAATTTACTGTTAAATTGTGGTTAAATTTATGAGTTGACAAAGAGTAAGAGGTGCTCTCTGTTTAAACACTTCATAAATACTCAAGATCAAACATTTGCTCAAATTGAAAAACTACGCGTCATTCTTGAAAGTTTGGGCTTTTCAGGGATACCTTTTTTGTAATCATATTTAAATTAGGATATAAGAGTAATTAGGAGGGAAAACCTGGGAAATTTTATAAAAATTGACGAATTTCCGTGTTAATCACGCCTCCCGTCGGTGACAATGAGAGAAGAATGACAATTCTTTATCCCCCGCTCTGGGATGGGGCATGGAGATCGTCTTCAGACACTCTTCAGGGTAATAAAAAACATGTGTTTAGGGGGAGGGGAAGACAGCAATTAAGGTTGAATGAGAGAGAGCGTTTATTTACTTCGGCTCTAAACTTGGTGTAGACTTATTTTTTGAGCTTCGCTACGCAACTTTTTCCTTGCTCGGCTTATACATACGGATTTGGAAATGCATATTCTAGCAGGGAGTAAGCCCCCAAGTGATTCAAATAAATCTGAAACTTTTTTAGTGAAAAAGGTTTGCATTTTAACTTTGTGTAATTGCCATATTATTAACTATATTTTAATACAGTGGACTCCCAACTTACGCGAGGGATGCGTTCTAAGACCCCTCGCGAAAGTCGAAATTTCGCGTTGTGGAAAAGGGTATGTGCAAAAACTTTTATAAGCATACCCATATAATTAAAGACGCTTGTAAACAGCACCTCAAACTGTTAAAAACCATATTTTAACTATACATAACTGTTTCTTACATAAAAAAACGAATTTTTATTTGTATTTAAAAAACCGTTTTATTTTATATGAAAAACTGCTACGACGCACAAAATCAGTGATCAATGGGAAGGAAAGACATAAAATAAACCACTACGGTACGTACATTATGTAGTAAGAAAAACAAATGCACTATACTTGTACTGTACAATAGATCTAGTAATGATATTTGTAAATTTAAAAAGCGCAGATGGGGATGATTTATGCTGCGTGATCAAATCGCTAATCTTATGTAATTTTAAACACACAATGCAGTTGCTTCACTAGTTCTTTTATAACGTTTCCATCTATGGCAAGGCAACACCCCTCTTCATGGTTTCTTAAATTCACAATACAAGAACAACTTCCATTTTCATAATTTTTGCATTGTGCTTAGAAACTACTCGGTGAACTTTTACGGGTTTCCTTTTCTTGATTTTTAACTTTAGATATGGAAAATTCACTCATACCTAATTGTCGTGCTACCTTCGACGCATTTTATAGTTATTCAAGCACATAATCTTTAGCTTTTCTTTAATTGTCAGAAACTTTCTTTTGTTCATTCTATCATGAAACAGCGCTCTTAGGTATCATATTATAGTTCATCAACTTCCCCATTTAGAATGAATGAAATAAATGTAAGCAATGTTCAGACTAGTACGGTCTGGGAACTTCCGCTCTCAGTGATGCCAAAGGGATGAAGGTCCATTCGTGAAAAAAAAAAAAAAAAAAAAAAAAAACTTGGTAGCCAATAACAAAACTGATACTTACACACCGCGATTCCCTTCAGGAAATTTTTCATGTTGCGGGCGAGGAATTCGCGTTAGGTCTCAAATTCTTTACCGGTGAAAAAATATAGCCATTTCGCGTAAGTCGGATCGCGTTGTAGCGGGAGTTGACTGTACAAAACAAAAACTTCCTTTCAGAAAAAATACATCAGAAGTGTAATATGCAAGTAAAATAAAACAGATGTTATAATTATGTGCCCATTGAAAGTGATTACAATGAACTTTAAAGAAAAGCATAAACAATCGTTTGTGTACATAAACATTGGCATTAATTAGGATGAAATTATGTGAAAGCACTTATTTTTACGAGCCTAAATTTTCGCAAAATTGAAAAAATCTACGAATTTGTGAGCTGAAAATTTTGCGATTTTTATATGAACAGAATCCTTATATATTATTTCTGTAGCCTGTTTTTGGTTTCTACGCCAAATTTCCCTCAATTCTTGATCGATTTCTTTGATTTACGGCTTATTTTATAGCTTCTGGTGCTGGCTACTGACGAAAAATAGACCCAAGGTCTGAAAATTGTTTCTTTTAACCGAAAAACCTGTTTTAAAGAACCAGAATAAGGTTTTCGGTCAAACTCATAACTTTAATTTGCGCGATGACCGACAGAGCTGAGTAGCTTGATTGGCAGAGCGTTCTCTTCGTAACCAGAAGATTACGTGTTCGGACCCACGTCCAAGCAATCTGCAACAAAAAAATTAGAGAAATATCGCGCATTACATGAACACTGAATTAAATGAATAACAACTATGAGGGAATAGAATAAATGAGAAGGAAATGCTCCTTGCTGATATGAAAACATTCAGTGATTTTGTGTGAAAAAATAATAAATCGTATATTGAAATATATATTCTTCTAATGAGTTTTTGACTCTTTGTACAAATAAGTAAAATACTACCTCAATTTGAAGGGTAAAATATATATTTTTTCTTCTTTTTGCTAAAAAACAAATAGCTTATCATTTTTACTACATTCGAAAGCATAGTTCAATTTATTTTGTATTTTAACCGTGCTGTTAAATGATGAACACGTGTTGCCATCTAAGTTTTAACGGTTTAGCAGCCTGCGATAACAAATTGTAAAAATTTTCAAAAATAAAAACATTTTTCTTCAATATCTTATCTCATATATTAATCCCCTCTCATTTTAAAACTTATCAGGCTGGCCAATGACGAAAAAAAGACTTACGGTCGAAAATTCAAGTTTTCGAAATCGCCTCTTGCTGTTTCAAAACCTTGATGCTGCCTGTAGTTCTTATGAATTTTTTAAAGCAAAGTTCTAATGCAGTTTTCCATTTTTTACGTCGATTTCGGCAAAAAAAAAAAAAAAAAAAAAATAGCCTGTGTGTGTGTTCATATTTTAATAAAGCTTAACAGCACTGGACTTAGTTGTTCGGTTTAATTGATAAGTTTTTTTCGGTAGAGCGTTCGGCTATAAACTATTTGAACTTCGGGCAAGCTTGGGCTGTCCGACATAATATCAAATTTATATTAGTATTACGCATTACATGTGCTCATAACATACACACCTAATAAAATAAATGCAGTGGGAATGCTACTTGGTGTTTCGACTCCTTTATGCAGGCTACAGTTATCATTCGGATAAGTTGATTGTTAATCGAACTGTGTTCTTTGACTACATCCAGACCACTCAACATAATGTAAGCATAAAAAAGTATTAGATTTACCTAAAGAAATCCTTTTTGTGCAGAAAAACATTTTTATTGTATGCTAAAATGTAGATGTTTTTAATAGCAGTGTTCGACCTTTTGTACAAATGAAAAAATACTACGCAGAATTAAAACTACGAGTTTCACTCAGTAACCTTTAAGTTTTTATTCGCGCGAATACGATATAAAGCATTAAAAGTATTATCAACTTCATTAGCAAGAAATTATTTTCTTCTCCTCTGCTTTCTGCTGAAAAAAAAAAATACATTTTGTCTACGTTCGAAAAATTACACTTAAGAACGGACTCAGTTCAACTGGTTTTGGTTTTGAATTTTAAGTGTTCGATTAAAAGAGAAACATGTGAGGGCATTTAAGCCGTAACGGTTAAAGCAACCTTCTATGTGAAATAGTTCAATATTCAAAGATAAAAACACTTATTTTCAATCAAATTTATTACTTCTCTAGAATGTTTGTTTCAATCGCTACGTGAGATCTTCGTCATTCTTTAATCAAATTCCATGCTTTGCGAATAATTTTAAATCGTATCATGCTGGTTAATGACAAAACACAGATGCATGATCTTATTATTATTATTATTTTTTTTTTTGGCAAAAAGCTTTTTTGCTGTTTTTTACTACGCATCCCTTCAATGAATAGCTTTCGAAAAGGAAGGCACAGTTGCTAGGATTGTTGGAGCGTCGTACTGTTAATCAGAATGGCGCCAGTTCGAATCCGTGCCAATAAATATCTCTTTAATGTTTCTTTTTTTCCCGTCAGATGCTGACATGTGCAGGACTGTATTTGCCACAACCTGTTTTTTCACGAGTCACCATTCAGCCACACTTGTAATGACATTTATGTTTGCATTGAAAATATGTACGATTAAAAGGGGAGCTATGATCAAATTATCACAACGTTGTATTTAACGAGGTTTTGTTACTGATGTCTTTAAATTACATGCCTTCTCTTCGGCGCTTACTTTTTTTTCGGTTCTTCGTCATAATGTTCTTCCTTTGAAATTCCTCAAGAGCGAAATGCCTTATGGAACGATTTGAAGAACAGTGCGGAGTTCCGCACGGGTCGACTAGTTATTCTTTAAAAAATTATTTCGTTAGGTTTAAATTTTCGTGATTACGACGAGCTCTGGAAAATCGCGAAAATAAGTGCTTTTAGAGTATTCAAAGTCATCACATAAATACGTTATCCTGAATCACTATTGATCTAATGAACTAATTTTCACGTGCTGAAAATCTTACTTTATGGTTCGAAAAAAGCCTTATGCTACTTAAAAAGTTCTATTCGGGAATTAATTCACCACTAAGGGCTGAATACTGCTGTCATACTTTTTTCCCCTAGTTTGGGTCTCTCACTAATATGACTGGGAGGGGGGGGGGACGAACTGCAATTAGGAAACTGAGGTGCCCCACGTGGAAGCATGGAGCGCTTAGGAATGGGGTACTATGAGACACTGAGAAAGCCTCATAATCAGCTATATTATGACACTATATTATAAATATTGAATACAGGTTAATATATAGTACATGTTACACAAAACATTACAAGGTTATATCGATAAATTATCTTTACTAATAATAAAGCTGAAAGTCTATCTGTCCGGATCTCTCTCTCTGTCTGTCAGGATCTCTGTGACGCTCATAGCGCCTAGACCGTTCGGCCGATTTTCGTGAAATTTGGGACAGAATTAGTTTGTAGCATAGGGGTGAGCAGCTCGAAGTGATTTTTTTTGAAAATTCGATTTTTTTAAGTTCCAATTTTAGGAACATTTTCCCGAGCAAAGTTATCATAAGATGGACGAGTAAATTACAAAGTCATCATAACGTGGAACCGTAACAAGGGCAAGCCAATTGGCGAGAAATTCATCATACATTATTTGTAAATATACAGGCGAACCGAAAGAACTTTTAATTTCCTACTGCGGGAAAAGCCGTGCGGGTGCCACTAGTTTATAATATAATGTTTGATGCATCAAAAATTGAAAAAACAAAAACAAAAAACAAACATCCAATAAAGCATTAGAGGATAAGGAAATGGGCGTAATATAATGCAAGAGACAGTCAAATCTTCACTGTCCAGATATTATTCCTTTGTTGCCCATCGCAATTGGCCAAACCTTTTCAGTGTTGCTACCAGCATCCAGCTTGAACACGAAATAAGACTTATTGATAGTGAGTCAAAAAAAAAATGTTTGTGCTTGAGAAACTATTTTTTTTTGTTCAAATTAATCATAAGTAATTTGCTTTAAAAATATTTTTTTACTTTTTACATAAATGATTGGATCTAAAATCATAATGGGGCTGTTTCTTTCAGTCAAAAGTACTACTTCTAGTCACTGAAATTGATAGAATAAGCAAAAAAAAAAAAAAAAAAATTATTTTAAATGTCCGATTTTGAAAATAAGGCGTGGTCTTTATCAGTGATGCTCCCATCAATTTTTCTGAGGGTATACTCCCAGTAATCGGTTATGCACATTATGTGTATGTGATCAGATACATAATATGCGATAGTATGAAAACTTTTGAAACTTGAGGGTATACGCTTAAATGTTTGATATAAAAAATGTTTGAGAGTATAAGCGTATATGGAGTATACTATATGGGAACGCTCCTGGTCTTTATGACGTCACAAATGATGTACTTTGGAGCAACTGTCTACCGCGTTCCCACTCTATGATACTCAAGAAGCGAATTAAATATTGCGCTCTACGCTTGCTCTCAGCCATATCGTTGCCAGTGTTAGTGAGTAAAGTTGGGAATTAAATATTTAGCTCTGTGAATGGCAACAAAGAATGGGATTTCATCATTTGTGAAGTCATCGGCAGAAGCGTAAACAATAAAAGCACGCCGATTAAATTATCTTTTTAAAAATATTAAACTTGGTAAAATTATTTAAAAAATGGTCAGATCCTATGTTTTTAAGCATGCTCTTTCAGGAAAAATACTTTTAAAATTTTGGAAACGACCCCATTTGAGGAAATTTATATTTTAAATTTAAATGCAGTTTTCGTAGAAGAATGATTCTGTACAATTTTCCTGTTCCATTTTTTTTCATACATACTGTTGTAATTTTGCTATAAGCTATTCACTTGTTTTTAAGGTACCTGTTGCGTTTTAAGTTTGAAATTTTCATAGATTCATTCATTTTGAATGAATCTACATCTGAAAGATTTAATCTGATTCATAATGATTAATAATCAGACACAGACAAAGCCTAAACCCATCATCAAGCCTGCAGTTTCACCATACACTGTTAAAACTACAGGATGCATTCGGCACCTTTCAGGGGAGAAACGCTTGTTCACCAGCGGCACCCAATACGAAGCCGAATTGGCGCCTCTAAATAGGATAAAAAACACGCACCTTTTAAAAAAATAGGCAGCCGGGGTGAAAAAAAAAAGGAACCTTCGGAGAGAGAAACGGCACCCTTACTGTAGATCCTCCTCCCCCCTCCCCCGTATTGTGTGCGTTTTTGAATACAGTTGTGTGTGTGTATATGTGTGTGTGTTTTTTAAATAGTTTTCTTTTGATTCATGATATTCTACGTTTTGGACATTTTCACATTGAGCTCAGTACTGGAAATGATTAAAACTTGTAATTACAGCATTTGATCATGTTTCAGAGTTTTCAACATAGTTAAGACGTACTCATTGCTTTAATTTATCTGATCGTGCTCTAACTCAGTGTTTCTCAACCTCTTTTGACCCACGGGTCGGTAAAAACAAATGAAAAACTTTTCGGATCAGTGAAATCTTCTTAAAAATTCATAAAATAAATAATAATAGTAACTCGGGGCCGTTAAAAACTTGTGAAAAAATTCAGCGTACTGATGAGTTTTTTTTTACAAAGTGACGTTAAAAATTAATAAAACAATAAATATCTACCCCTTCACTTGCTATCAAAGAGCTGTCACAAATATGTTATAATTTAAAGATGAGTAATTATTAAAATAATGTGAGAAAATATACATTTACTAAAACATGACCCGTACCGAAAATGAAGTATAAAGGTACTTATGGATTATTTATAGTTACGAAAAACAAAATCATAGTTTGAAAACCAAAAGAAATTTCTAACGCTAGCGAGACATTAACCACTAACAGGAAATGATTCAAACACTTGAATGAAAAAGAAGAAAAAAAAAAAAAAAAAAAAAAAAACGAGCTGATGTGTGCATCACATGACTTCCTTTTACTCCAATTTAATGTCATTTCTCCATTATTGGCAATTTTAATGTGATTCAATAGTTTACTCTCTAAATATCACCACCAGTGGCCAAATTGAAACCAGATTTAAAAAAAAAAATCGCCAAATTTGTCGCTAAGTTGACGACAAAACTTGGCGACCAAAAGAGTGACGATATATCACCAAGTGTGCGACAAATTATAACACCACTTGAGTTTACATCGAAATTAACAATGACTCCCCCCCCCAAAAAAAGGGGCAAAAGACCCCTTTAGAAACACCCGAATACAACCAAAAGAGGAGGTGCGCAACTAGACCCCACTAGGAGTCTACGTACAAAATCTCAACTTTCTAGGACATACTGTTTTTGAATTATTCGAGATACATACGAACATACATACGTACATACGGACGTCACGAGAAAATTCGTTGTAATTAACTCGGGGGTCGTCAGAATGGATATTTCGGGTGTCTGTAGGTTCCTAGGTATATATCCACGTTTGGTCGGGTCGAAAAAAAAAAAAAAAAAAAAAAAAACTCAACATTCATTCGGAGATGAGAAAAATGGAAATTAAGGCCGATTTTTGAGTGAAATTTTTTTCGCGAATACAGTACTTTCTTTTTTGTAAAAGGAAGTAAAAAAAGCCAGACGGAGAAAGATTTTTTTTTTGCTGTTTATGTTTTCGCATGCTATTCTGTTATATCCTAGGAAGCACAAGAATCATTTTTATTCTGGTCCTCACTTGTTGATTATTGATAATTTTACTGCTGTTATTTTGGTGATTAAATGCTGCTTATCGAGTACTCAAGAAAATAATGATAGATATTTTTGGCAGCGTTTTGAATGATGGAAATTTCACGACAGTAACAGTAAACTGAAACTAAACGTCAGTAACGGTAACTGAAAAGCAGTAAATGCACTTTTAAATACTTTTAACTATGTTGGAAAGCCCTAAAAGCTACAAAGTGATCAAAAGCTGTACTTATTTGTTATTTCGGATAATTAATCCCAAAAAAGTTGTGTTTTACTCCAATAGTGTACTTCGTTCAATGTGAAAGACACATAGATGCAACCATCATTTGTCCGCCGTATTGAAGTGGTTGAATGCATGTCTAAAGCATAACCTCATGCGCAGCTAGTCTTTCTGTGATTGCATGTTGTTTTGGCTCCTCTGCTCTATTTTCTGGCCAGCATTGCACCTTAGGGCGCTATGCTTTCACCTTATAGGGAATATATTCACTCGTCTGGAACCCCTGGTTATAACAGTGTAGGCGAATGAAGTGTATTTATTTTTTTCTAAAATCTTCTTTTATACTTGTGTGGTAGGTATTTCGGGAGGATATTTTAGAACTCCGTAATTGTTCTAAAATATATCCTAAAAACTGTACCGAAACGTGAGTCACTAAATGTTAAAAACTGCGTTAAAATGTATGCTGATCTAAATACATGTCCCGAAAAGCGTTATCCGAAGTGTTCTCAAAATTATTCATAAACGAGCTGATGTGTGCATCACATGACTTCCCTTTACTCCAATTTAATGTCATTTCTCCATTATTGGCAATTTTAATGTGACTCAATAGTTTACTCTCTAAATATCACCAACAGTGGACAAAGTGAAACCAAATTTGAAAAAAGAAAAAAAAATCGCCAAATTTGTCGCCAAGTTGGCGACAAAACTTTGCGACCGAAAGACTGGCGTCAAAGCATAGAATAAAAGAAGCTATTATATTCAATCCTTATTATTGTATCTAGCACACATGGCAAGTTTTTTAGGCTTTGATCAAAATAATGCATTTCCAATAAAACGAGATTGTTTTTTCAACCGCAGAGCCGAGTTTCTCAATGAAAAATGTCTTAGTTTCTTTTTTCAGATAAGTTTCTTGACTAGCATAAAATTTCATTTTCAGTTCCTAATTTATGTATTCACGACGTCAATATCTTTTAAATATTTATAACTCATTGTGATGATAATACTTATTCCATCAAACATTTCTTCAACAAAATAAATGCAATATTAAAGAAAAAGTTCATTTTTAATCTTTTTCTTTCCCTTTTTGAAAGTAAAATTACAAAATAGTTTTTTTTTTTAATCTTAAAAACACTCTCTTTTTGCTGATTGAAATATTACGAAGTGGTTCATCATAGAAAATAATTCCGAATTTGACAAATGCAGCGGACTCTCTCTATTCTGAACACTCATCGGACCGAACAAAAGTGTTCAGATTATAGAGTTGTTCATTATACAGAGAGATTGCAGATAAATGCATATGCATTCTGTTGCGTTAATGTCCAGTACTTTGTCAAGTGAGCTATACCAGTTATTGAGACAGAGCTACTGAATTTTGGATTGGAGGCCAGTGCAATTTCTTATTCAACTCGATGTTTGACCTAAAATCTTGCATATATTTCTTTCTTTTTTTAAGTTAAAAAGTTTTACATAATATCCCACAGTTAAATATTACAATACAGCTATCGAATTCCTCAAAAAAACGAGCTGATGTGTGCATCACATGACTTCCTTTTACTCCAATTTAATGTCATTTCCACATTTTTGGCAATTTTAATGTGATTCAATTGTTTACTCTCTAAATATCACCAACAGTGGACAAAGTGAAACCAAATTTGAAAAAAAAAAAAAAAAAAATCGCCACATTTGTCGCCAAGTTGGCGACAAAACTTAGCGACCGAAAGACTGGCGATATATCGCCAAGTGTCCGACAAATTATAACACCATTTGAGTTTACATCGAAATTAACAATGATTTCCCAACAAAAAGGGGCAAAAGACCCCCTTAGGAACATCCGAATGCAACCAAAAGAGAAGGTGCATAACTAGACCCCACTAGGAGTCCACGTTCCAAATTTCAACTTTCTAGGACATACCGTTTTTGAATCATGCGAGATACATACACACATACGCACATACATACGTACATACGGACGTCACGAGAAAATTCGTTGTAATTAACTCGGGGGTCGTCAAAATGGATATTTCAGTTGTCTCTACGTTTCTAGGCATATATCCACGTGTGGTTGGGTCGAAAAAGAAAACTCAACATTAATTCGGGGGTGAGCAAAATAGAAATTAAGGCCGAATTTTGAGTGAAAATTTTTTCGCGAATACAATACTTCCTTTTTTGGAAAAGGAAGTAAAAAGATTAATTTTAATCTGTTTTTGCATTGCGTATTCTAATGCAAGGTACGTGTTATCATCCAATTGTTAAAGCGAAAAAGTTTCCGGATGATCTTCAGCAGCATATTTCTTGGAGGTAATAGCATTTTAAAGATCTTGAATACTGCTTGATACAATGGTCAGATTTTTGAAATACGTAGTTCAGTGGCAGAAACTTCAAGTCTGCCACTGAGCTCATATTGCTCAGCTTAATGATTTTATGTGATGCTGTAATATCCAGGAAAATAATATTTTTCTTCTTCCTCTCTCCATCTTCCATTTAAGGCTCTTTAATTATTCTGATAAAGTTGTGAACGCATTTCAGACTTTCCAATTAGATTCATAGGAATGGGGTGGTTTCCTTCAGTCAAAAGTTCTACTTTTAGTCATTGAAATGGATAGAATGAGCAAAAAAAAAAAAAAAAAAAAACATGAACCCAGAAAACACTTTCATTTTCCCAACAGTTTTTTTTAAATTAATTTTTAAAATATCCGATTTTTCAAACAAGGCGTGGTCTTGATGACGTCACAAATGATGCACTTTGCCGCATCTTTCTACTACGTTTCCACGTTATGATAATCAAGCAGCGAATTAAAATTGCGCTCTACTCTTGCTATCAACCTTATCGTTGTCAATACACGTGAGTAAAGATGCGAATTAAATATTTTGCAATGTGAATGGCAACACAAAATGGCATTTCATTATTTGTGATTTCATCGGCAGAAGAAGAAGAATGAAAGCGCTCCTATTTAAGTAATTTTTTAAAAATATTAAGCCTGAACAAATTTATCAAAAAATGGTCAGATCCTATGTTTTTAAGCATGCTCTTTCAGGAAAAAATACTTTTAAAATTTTGGAAACAACCCTATTCTCGAGTACTAATTGTGAACATGTTCGGTATATAGAGAGGTAATAATTGAACGGGGGAAAAACTGCGTTCATAATACTTTTCTCCGCACACACCCCACCACTTAGCTGTAAGCCTTAGGTTCCACCGTTCGGGGGGTCCGCGTAGCGGGCCCCCCGCACGGCTGGGTGCGACGGTCGATAGTCGTCTGATCCACGGACGGTCTTGGTGCTTATTGGGGTGTTCATATAAAACGGTGTTCGGAGTACAGAGTTCAGAGTAGAGAGTTTCCCATGCTATGTCTATGGAGTTTCACCGGGGCCATCAGAATGTCTTCAGAATATCGGGGTGTTCACATTAGGGAGTGTTCAGATATAGACTCCACTGTATATATATATGTTTTCAAAAATATGTACCTGACTTGGACAATTAAATCTAATTTACAGTTTCAAATGTGCATTGAGCTTTGACCAACGCATTTAATGGTAAATTTTTGCCTAATTTATAAGTTTAGCCTAGAAATTTAACTATCGCTTAAGGGCTAAAGACAGTAGACATTGCAGCACAGTAGTGTTTGAGGAATCAACATTACTATACACGTATGGACTATTATAGTTAAACCCTCGCTTTCCAGATCGAAATATTTAATGAACTAGTGCTTGGGAAAAAGTTGAATACTTTCTTAAACTTCTCAAAACTGCGAAAGGTCCATACGTAGAAGTGAATTAACCATGTAAGTTTTATGAGATGAAGATCAAACTCAACTAGTATGTTGTGCCCATCGCGAAGCTTTATTCTATACCTGACTTAAGAATTCTTGGACACAACGTATAATTACAAATGTAATCGTAACGATAAAACTCTGCTATTTGTAAAAGTGGGAAGGCTTTAATAATTGAAAAATCATTGGCGTTAACTTTTTGCCACCAATGCCTGTGCGAGAAATGTTTTTCCTTTCTATGTGTGAACAAAGAGTAGGAAATATCAATTTGTCACTCTTGGGTTCCCACAAAACGACAGGATCATAAAAAAAAATACCACCATGCCAATATCCCAATTATCGAAATTTACCCGTAAAAACCGAATCAAAGAGCGAATCATTTAAAATGCCTTGCTTAAATTACTTACAAGTATTTATTTGTTATCGAGTAGAAGATGGCATCAGATAAAAATTCTAAAGTAGGTTCTTTTTTATTTCTAAATTCATCTAAATCTCAGCAATACATCTAGAGATATAGAAGTCGCAATGAACAAGAAAGGACGTTCGATTGTACCACACCCCTTTTAACAATTGAGTGAATACCGAATCAGCTGTTATATCCTTTAAACCCTACCTGTGGACCAATGTTTGCTTGATTCCATTCATATAGCAGTCAAAAGTAACGAGAAAAAACTTTTGGTTGCTCTTTGAGATTCTGGTAACGAATTGGATCAGTAACACTTCCTTCTAGACTAGGAAAGCCAACGCGCTGGAAACATGACGTCACTGCAGAAGGCGATCAAATCATGAAGAGCTATTACGATTTCCGGACGAATTTAACATTAATTTTAGGAAAATTACAAAGAACATTTTCAACGTTTTTTCTTCTCAGAGCAAAATAACAACAAGAATTTTCTGATATAGTAGATCTGTAAGTGAATTATTCCCCCCTTTTTTTGGAATTGATTTTTAAAATGTTAATTTGAAAATATCTATTTCAATATTCAATTTTCATTTATTTTTAGAGCAACGATAATCTTAAAAATGATAGTTGGTAAAAAAACTACGCACTTCTAATTCTACAAACACTTAATCGCGCGGATCGTATTTTTCATACTCTTCACAATAACTCATTTAGAATTGCTCATTATATATTACTTAATTTTAAAGATTCTTAAATATTTCATCTATTTTATTTTTTGTATAAAATTAAAAACACCAATAAAATATTAATTGGGATTTTAAAAGCAAAGAGAATATTTGGGGAAATGTCGATAGTAAAACTGATCTCAATAAATAAAAAGTCTTATTTTTAATAATTATTTTATAATTATTAATAAAATTATGATTTTTTTTCTAAAGCTTCTTTTATTTTAACTATCGTTAGTTTAGTCCATAAGTAATGTTGCTCATTAAAGCTTTATGAAAATTATTTACACATGTTGGGCACAGGGCTTAATTTGCATGGGAGCTTACGGGAGCTAAACTTCAGGACTTCTTTTCAGGTTGTGAGAATATTAATATTTTAGACAAAATTCAGACTATTTAAGATGTAATCTTTTTTTTTTTTTTTTGAAGAGTGTAGGACTCCTGCACTTTTGTTAGAAGTTAAGTCCAAAGGTAGGGTGCAATTTAATAATTGAGTTAAAATTGAAGTTTGTCTCGAATAGTTTAAAATAACAGATCAATTTTAGCCAAAAAATGTATTTCTCAGAATAATATAACTAATTATTTACCAGATACAGTTTCAAGATTATTGTTGCTCTTAAAATAAGATGAAGATTTAATTTAGAAATAGTTATTTTGCACTGAAGATTTGTTCTAATATTATGAAATCTTCAATTAAAAAGGGGAAAACATCACTTTAAAAAACGTACTAGATTGAAAAATTCTTGTTGTTACTTGATTTTGAGGAGAAAAGAGGTTGAAATAGCTCCTTGTATTGAAATTTTCTTAAAAAGTACACTAAATTCTTCCGAAAATACATCGCTCTGCACTTTTAGATCGCCTACTGTAGTGACGTAACCTTATCAGCTCGCTGGCTCTCCAAGACTAGAAGGCAGTGTCAGTAATCAGGACATGTACTCTATAAGATTTACATAATATCTACCAACCTTTGTCTGAATCCACTCATTACTTGCTGATGTACAGCAGTCACGCATAGCGGAGAAAACTTACAATTGCTCCACCTCATTGGAGGAATTGGCGTTAAAACTAATTTGCATTAATTCATATGGGGATACCTTTTCTTAACAAATTTTGTCCAATTTCATGCAGTAGTTTTTGCTCTAGAGCGGCTACAAAAAACCGGTCATACATCTACACAGGGCTGACGAGAGGCCTTATCAGCGTAGTCGGAAACTAGGGACCCGTCCCTTTAGGGGGCGTTGCACATAAAGACACACAGACGGACAAATGTGAAAAAATTTCCAAAAAAAAAAAAAAAAAAAGGTCAAAATGGACTTACCACACCTCAAACCGTGCAAATCGGTCGAAATTTGAAGTTTTAAAATTTTTACACAAATACAATACTTTTTTCTATATATATATCAGAAAAAGAAGAAAATTCAAAAGAAATAATGACTAAACCTTTTTTTTTTACGTAAAGTAAATTTTCTTTCTTAGTGCAACTAAATGCCAAGCGTAAGTAGAAAAACCAAGCAGAATTTCTCGTGCGTTGGGATGAACAATAAATAAATTCACAAATAAATAAAATAAAAACACGAAATGTTTTATTATACTGCTTGTTAGATTAATAATTATGTCCTTTCCCTGCTACCTCTTTATTCAGAACAAAGGTGTCTTTCTTTCGCAAACTTTGCTTTTATCAATGATTTGCCGTATTTTCAGAGCGAAATCCAATTAATTCATTCTTATATCTTATATTAATTTAATGAAAAATGTCGCCTCTCATCTTGTTAACAAGCGAAATTCTTTTCCCTGGTGATTATTTCCTATATCCACACACTGGACACTTTCTCTTAGTTTCATTAATCTCTGATAAAGCTTTTTTTCTTCTCTCCTTTCTGACCATAAAATGTTTTCTGCATAGAAAATAGATCATAGCACCTGAATTCAACGTTAAACCAACGTGAGAGGTTTTTTTGGACACAATATCAAAGCTTGTTGCACACCTTTTTGTAAGCTTTTTTGTTTTTTCTTTGCAGTTTTCATATTTTTTTGAAGTTTTTTTCGTAGTATACATATGGATTGACTCGTTTTTCTACACTAATAATTTTAAGGAGAAATGGAGCGAAACTCTTTTCTTAGCAGGAGAAAGATTTACATATTAGTGTCAGAATTTCGGCATTAAAATTTTATCTAAGGCAAGAATTTCGATTTGGGAATTTTGTTCATTGTAATTTTTTCTGACAGATAATTAATAAATTCGTATGAGGAAAGTATTTACATCTTTAATTTATCCAGACGCATAAAAACACGTGGAACAGGGTGGACCGAAAAACAACTTTTTTTTTTTATTTCGACGGTGGGTAGTGCGGAAAAGGTGCCACTGGTGAAGCGAAGTGCACGTAAAAAATTTGATTTTTTTTGCACAATTTCTTGATTTGAAGCAATTGGGTTAAAGTTTCGAAAAAATGCTGCTTTTTCATGTTTTTAGCCAAAATTAGTAAAAATTGTATGTTTCTATTTTGGATGATGTGTTGCGTGAAAAAGGTGCAGTGGGTAGAACTAAACTCCCATAAAAGTTTTGAGGTTTGTGGCATAGCTCTTTCCTTTGCCACAAATTAGTAGAAGTTTTGGCAATTTTTAGTTTTCTTACCGTTTTCAATAAATTTTTGCAAATAGGAAAAATATTGTTTTCACCTTATTTCTCTGCTATAATTATATAGTTTTATCGCATGTGATGAATTTTTAGATGCGTGGTGTGTTATAAATTAATTACTTATTGCTTATAAATTTTTAAATTTAAAATATATGCTGTTAGAAAACTTAGTGCAGCTCTCTGTTTGATTTGCGTTCAAAATCAACGGGAGAAACGCAGAGATTTTATTCTTAATTTCTTAACCACTGGTAAATCTTTTTAAATAAGAAAAAAAAAAATATTTCCTCTTAACTAAAAAAAGTCGCTTGAAACGGCACTCCCGTATGAACATAAAAAGAAAAGCAAAAAACAACGTTGTCATTGCAGGTGTTAAAATATGAGAAGGAAATAAATAAAGAATTGCAACATTCGTGTACATTTTTCATGCGAACTAACTCCCGGTCTGACCCCTGATAAATAAGATAGATAAAGTACTGAACCGAAGAACCAATCAAACCCAAGCTGATGGCATGGAAAAACCTACGAATGCTACCGTTCTAGGTTACCTCTGTCATTTATTTCTACATTGCCAATAGAAAAAAAAAATATATTGAATATTTGAGCACAGACCAAAAACACATAGCTGATAGTTGTGCAACTGTTTCAACTGGACTGTGCTCTCCAGAATTTCAAGACAGACAACCGCGGCCTGTTACTTCGTGGCTCACAGCTGTCTACAGAACTCTTTGTTTGCACTTTAGTACCTCGAAACCGAAACATGCCTCACTATGTCTTGCACTGTTCATAATATGAATTGATTTGTCCATTTGATTCCCCTAAAGAAACGACCATGCAGGGTACGAAAAAAGGGTTTAAAAAAGTAAATAACATGGCCATCCTAAGAACTGGATGACGAAATAATTGACGAAAACCAAGGCATCAAAACGTTGCGATTAATGTTAATTGAATAAATAGATAGCAATTAAATGAAGAAACAAGGATCACGAAATTCGAGTGCTTAAGGTTTAAGATTCCAAAGTTCAAATTCAGGTTAACTAAATACGACGATATCCTCGGTTTGGTTCTCAACCAATGTCAGCCAACCTCGAACTACGAAATGTTTTCCGTCACAAGAAAGTAGAATAAACATAGTATCCGAAACAATTTTAGAATCTGAAGTCTTAAAACAGCTGTGTGTAGTAAATAGAAATAACTACTTAAGTAGAGTATAGAATTTGCAGATGGCTACAAAGGGAAAAAATACAAAAATTCAAATAAAAAAAAAAAAAAACTTTAATGACCTAAAACAGTGTAGATAAAAACTCTCTGTTAAAAGTACAAGCAGAAATTTTCTGTACATCAGCACCATTTTCAGTTCTTTTTTGAGTTTTGGGCTATTTAACCTTGATTTTGAACGCAGCTGCACTAAGTTTTCAAATATCACATTTCAGATTTAAAATTTTATACGCAAAGTAGTTAATTTATGACACACCACGCATCTGAAAATGTATCACATGTGATAAAACTATGTAATTGTGGCAGAAAAATATAGCGAAAACAAAATTTTTACTATTTGAGAAAATTTATTGAAAGCGTTCAGAAAACTGAAACATGCGGAAACTTCTACTCATTTATGGCAAAGGAAAGAGCTATACCACACACCTCAAAATTTTTATGGGAGTTTAGTTCTACCCATTACACCTTTTCCACGCAACTTATCATCCAAAATAGAAACATACAATTTTCACTAATTTTGGCTAAAAACATGAAAGAGCAGTATTTTTTCGAAACTTCAACCCAATTACGCCAGATCAAGAAATTGTGCAAAAAAATTCAAATTTTTTATGTGCACTTTGCTCTACCAGTGACACCTCTTCCGCACTACCCATCATCGAAAAAAAAAAAAAAAAAAAAAAAGAAGTTGTTTTTCGACCTACCCTAACGTGGAATACAGTTATTTATTGTAACTTTTAACGACGCTGGTCATTTTTCTGCGTCTTTAAATTGTTTTATCATATTTGATTAAAAAGTAGAAAAATAAAAAAACTTGAAGGCTCAGCGCTTTATGGGTAAGTAATGAATGCGCACACTTGATTAAGGAGGTCCGGGACACATTTTGAAAATTTTTGTATTATATACTTTAGAGTTTTGAAATTTTTTGCACTGATTTATCATTTATTTAATAAGCAAAATCATAACATAAATATGAAAAAAATTTTTTTTTTTAATTAAATTTAATTAGTTTTTTTAAAAAAAATGGGTTTGCTTTAAATTATTATGACTCAAAATATTCTTGATCAATTTTGAATTTTTTTTTAAATAAATTACGCACAAATACTAAGCTTTAATTTTTATTCGGCGATTTTAAAAATATTGATTCAATAAAAAATCAAAAATATTTGAAGAAAAATTTCGAAAAATTCGAAGATACTTTTTTTTAAAAAATTCATAATTTTTGCTGTAAACGTTTTTTTCAAATTCGCCGAATATAAATTAAAGTAAACTGTTTGAAAAAGATATGCTCCAAATTTCATTACTTTATCCTTATCGGTTCCTGACTTATAAGAGTTTGAATGCAAGAAATCGGGAAAAATTGCATCACGGAGAAAAACGCATTTAAAGTTTTAAATTTAAGTACACATTAGTTAGGTGCATGCAACAAAAATAGTTATATCTTTCGTTCTATTGAAGATAGAAACAAGATTCAAACGTCCTCTTAAGCAGATTAAAACGGAGTAATTTTTCACTTGGTAAAAAAAAATTGCAAAATTTGACGATTTTTGTGTCCCGGACCCCCTTAAGTAATGAAATAAAGATTCTTCCCTTTATTTTACAAAAATCGAATAGATAAAAAGTGAAATCATAAAAAATAAATAATAAATAAGTAAACAAATAATTAATAAATAAAATATCAATAAAAATGTGCACAATTCATTGCATTGTTACTGTTTGGATGTAGGTTTGACGCAATTGAAATAGTCCTTCTTTCATTGCAATATTCTATTCTGTACGTATTCTAAATGCTGAAAATATTGTGATGTGGTGAAATACAAAGGGGCAGTTTTTAAATATTTAGAAATTTTTATATTGCTTCATTAAAATTACAATGCTTACATTCAAAAAATTTTCTTATGTATCGCTTTTCTGCCCAAAATGGCAGGATAGCTTTGAACCAGGCTGAGATTTTAGTTTAAAATGGATTAAATAGTAATTGTTTCTTAATTTTTGATAACTATACAACAGTTTAGTAATATTTCTTCTGATTTACACCAGCAAAAGAATAAAACTATTAAAATACGAGCAGGGCAGTTTGAAATAAAGAAATTGGGGCTTAAAGGTACCCTGTACCTGAATGACTAAAGATTCAGTCAAACAGGTTAAGTCCTGTTAATCGTATATTCGATATCATATGATTGACATGATCAGACGACCCGAAAGTTTAGGTATATTTGTTCAGGAAAAATCACAATAAAAATGAAAGAAAAAAAGTTTTTTTGACATACAGATATTGCATAAGTAATTGATGTGTTACCTATATTTTTGCAAACAATCCAAATAAATAAAAGATAAAAATGAGCCCCATTCTCCCTAAACCTGAATGTTAAATCTTTCAGTCATTCAGGGTAAATCATGTTAATCTTTTGTTTTACATCATATGGTTGACATAAGCAGGCGACCATAAAGTTAAGGAATGTTTGTTGAGGGAAAATAACAACCCTGAGAAAAAAAAGTTAGTTTGATATGCAAGTGTTGCATAAATAACTGATGCACTATCTAATGTTTTTGCAAAAGATCCAAATGAGCGCAAAAGAAAACATCATTATCCAAGAAAACAATAAGGGGAAATAAATTAGTAAAATATGAAACTTTTTAAGTAATTAAGCAAAGTGCTTTGATCTTTCCCCCTGGGGAAGAACCATGCTTGTTTAAGAGCTTGCAATAGCAATTGAATAAGAATGACTTAACTTTCTTTTTCAAGTCTGTCATTGCCAATTTACCTTTTAGGTGAAGTAAACGAGCCAGTCTTTTCTTGTGATAAGTAAAACAATTTGATGTGAGACTTATTTTTAGAAAAAGGGTGCTTTTATGTCAGAGAAGGACATTATGGGTCAATTTTAGCAGTTAATTTTCAAATTAAGCTCTGAGCCAGAAAAATTAAAACGTTTAAAATTTTTACAACAATTGGAAAATAATAAAGTGATCGTCCCATTGGGTGGTGAGGAGAGGGGCAATTTCCTGGGGTGGGGGCTCTGTCTTTGAGAAAATAATGTATTTACATACAAGTGGATATTATACACCCTTTGACACCCCGCCTCCTGGAAAACGTCGAAGTAACGGGCCTGGACATGCCTTTCCTTTCAAAAGCTGTCATTGTCGTACGTTATCTCTCTTTTAAGTCAAAGAAAAGGAAAACTATATTCTTGGGATACGAAACGAATAGAGCTATAAATAAGGTAACCAGTTTATCTTCACAAAAAGGGTAAAAAGGTGATATATTTAGTTCCAATAGGAAAGAAAAGGGGGCTAAGTTCAGATAATTAGAAGAAACAAGGCATTTAGTTCCTATGAGGACAAAGACTTAGGGAAAGAGCAGGTAAGGAGACCAATATCTTTTCAAATATTAACAGAAAGATTAGATCACTCTATGTTTAATAAATATCTACAAGTTTAGATTGTGGTCGAAATTCGATCAACTATGTTTAGTGAGGAATAAACTCCTTTTCGCAACAGGTTAATCATAAAACAACAAAGTAATCAAATTTGAAGTTTGTTAGAAAGTTTCTCACTTTAAATATGCTAAAAATAGGATTAAAAATGGAGCAAAACCTTATTTAAAAAGAGAAAAAGAATGATATTTTATTCACACTTTGGTACAGTGTAGTTCAAATGATATGAGCTTATTTCCATTCTTTTACATTAAATTAGCTTTAAAAAGCGGAGGGACATTTAACGACGTTCAACTATCAAGCAATAGTATTTCATTGATATTTTATTTACTTTCATCTTATTTTATTTATTAAAGTAAACTGTAAAACAGTTTAAAAAAAAAGAAACTGGTTTTAGAGAAAGCTCTGTGCAGAGGGAATGAAAACATTTAAAAATTTTGCAAAATTTGAAAGAAAATTAAATTTTATTATTCACCCAAAATACGTTACGCAAGTAAAAAACTAAATAATTGTGTGAACAGCAAAGAAAATCGCATTCAGAATTAACTAAAGATATTTTAAATAGCTGCTCTATTTTTTTAAATGCAAAACTAATTTTTTTAAATTAAAAAATGTTTATCAAATTAATTTAACAAATAAACATTTCTCTTAATTTACCAAATGGAAAAAAACAATCATAGTAACCACCAGTGCGGTGGGAAGAGTAACTTTTTTTAGATGTTGAGTAGTATTCACATTAGTAAAATACAAAACCTCCCTGAGAAACAAATGTGATAGAAAATATTGTCTTACCTATTTACAAAACTGCTTGTGTAGGGAAAAGTGGCCCAAAGCGGGTAGGTTTTCGAAGTACGCTCGAAAACTGTAGTTTTTTACATTTTTATCGCAACAATTTCGGTTTTATTTTCCTGCAGGGTTCAAAATAAAAAGTGATTTTTGTATTATTCCAAACCTAATATTTATTTATTATCAAAATTTACAGACATGAGAAAAACCCGCTTTGCCCTACCAGGGAGCCTAAAGCGGGTAAGCTTAACCAATTGGGATTAGGTACATTTGCCAATCAAATATGAAGTCATAAATGATCAAAATAATTGACTAGTTACCTGCTATTATAAAAAAAAGTAAAAAAGTTGTACTTATCCAATTTAAAGTCAGCACATTTGTTTATAAAACATAACGAAATAATTGATTAAATTAATTGACTAATTAATTGCCATCCTAAAAAATAACTTTTTAAAGTTATACTTATCACATTAAAGTAGAAAATTTAAGTCAGCACACAAGTTAAGAAAAAAATTAAATTTATGATATAATAATTTAAATAATGAATAAAAACCGTGCCCGAAAGCACGGTTTTTATTTCAGTAATTATAATATTAAATTTAAAAAAGAAACAAGCGAAGTATCTATCGTAGTGTGTAGGTGAATGGTGTAAGAGTAACGTAATATTACTAACAATCAAAATAAATAAATAAATAAATAAATAAATAAATATAAAAAAATAAAATTAAAAAAAATAAATAAATAAACTGGTCTTCGACTAATTACAAGTAACAAAACTTCATTTTTTTTTTACAAATGTATCATTTTTTTAAATTTTAAGCCCGGTTGCACCATGCCGCTTCACTGCTGCTTCGCTGGGACAGATTAAAACTCGGAGGTGTTCATCTAAACACAACATACGTATGCATTGCCGCTTACACAAAATGGGGGGGGGGGGGCGTACGAAGACCTACCCGCTTTGGGCCACCCTCCCCTATGTATTTAACTGAGACATAGTGTTAAAATAATTTGTTTATCATATTGTGCTTAATAAAGTACAGCAATACATTTGGTTTCTTTTTTTCCTTCTGTTTGCATTTTTCTTTCCTAAATTTATCTAAAATTGCATTTCATTTCCTTTTTCGAAAGTATACTTATTTTCTTGCTAATAACGCATACGCACTTTTCGTTTCGGTTAGTTTTCAATATTCACATAGAGAAATAGAGATACTGCAAACCTCCGAGGAAATCTTGGGTAAAAATACATTTAATGAATTCCATGCCATCGCATCGAAACGTATGAATTCGGTTATTCTTTTAATTTCGAATGAAACTGCTGTTGAAGCTTTGACAAAAAAACTTTTACGAATGTAAAATTCTCTGAAGATTTTTACTCGATAATTACTTTTTGATTGCGTGGTTGTGGTAACATGCAAAGACAGTATCTTTTCTTGTTGATACATTCTTTAACCAAAAGACTTTAAAGAAAAAAAAAACATCATTTTTTTAAAAAACTTGTCATGATTTCTACTTCCGATGTCATTCGAATTTTAAAAAGACAATGCTTCAGTAAAATGATAATTCTTTCTTTAAAGTTATGGGCACAATATTTGTTTTGCAATCAAGCAAAAAACAATCTAATATTTGAAATTCTTGAAATCGACGAAATAGCTTGGCATTTCTGTAGTAGTTTTTTCGTGGTGTAACGATAGTAAAAGCTAAAATTGTTGAAAATGCACCATTTTTTCATTCTTGGTACATTTATTTTACAGCTTTAATAAGTAGTGAAGTTTTCAATGGAAGAGCACATTTCTTTAGCTGATATAAAAAGGCATTGTTAGGCATTATTATTTCTTACTTAGATTGATCGGACTTTGAGAATGATGTGTATGAATTAAAGAGCATTTTTTCCCCTTTTATGACGTAGAAAAATATTAAGAACATTTAAAATAGCGCCCCAAGAAAGAAGATAGGTACAAATGTGAAATTTTGCCTATAAGAAGAGTGACATCTGATATGCAAATGAGCCAAGTTTGGTGTCAATGCGCATGACCGTTTACCCTACAGTATCGGTGACATCAGGAAAAAGGTGCTATATAAACCAGTGCATAATTTATGATTTGCAAATGTTACGTTTACATCAGGATTGTTGGAGAACCTTAATGAGTGAAGGAGGCTAGGTAGACGAGTTAGACACGTTTCTCACAGTTAAGCGAGTTTGAGAGAGGTTTGATCATTGGCATGAAAATTGCAGGCTGGTCGATGAGCCGTGTTGCTGCCTAGGTGAATTGTTCCCAGTGTTCCGTTGGAAACTGTTGGAGGTGGTGGAAACGAGATGGTACCCACGTGCAAAAGAAGAAGAAAAAAAAAAAACGGGTCTGGAGCGACCGGGAAGACCACGAGAAGAGAGGATGGGAGGATCGTGCGGCAAGCGCTCGTGGATCCCATAGTGACTCTTTCACCATACAAGCAGGCGTAGGGGTAGCAGTTGTTCCTCGCATGCGATGAATTGGAAAATAGTGCTAAACTCCTTAAGAAAGTAATAACAGTTTTTTAAAAAAATACCAAGCACTTTTCATAATGCACTCAAAAGGACAAAATAACTTTTCTGGGTCAGAAAGGACAATTTAAGAATTCCTGTAGTTTTCGAAAATTCAAAAAAAAAAAAAAAAAAAGTTTTCGAAAATTCCAAGAAAATGACACTACAAACGAAGAAAAGTGCGACTCAAGTCATGAAGAGAATTTCTCTTATCATTATCTAGCTTTTAATCATAACTTTGAGTGTTGAAACATGCATATTTTTCTTATTGGGAAAGTTTGGTCTGAAATGACTAGAACCGCACTTTGCTTCGTTTATGGTGTCATTTTCTTGGAATTTTCGAAAACTACAGGAATTCTTAAATTGTCCTTTCTGACCCAGAAAAGTTATTTTGTTCTTTTGAGTGCATTATGAAAAGTGCTTGGTATTTTTTAAAAAAAACTGTTACTTCATTCTTTTTAGTGTAAATGTATTTCAGAAATAGAATAATTTTACCCTCACGAAACTTCACCTTATTTTTTTCATATAAATGTTCAGTACTAAAAGGGAAAAAACCTATATACGTATCTAAATTTTTAAGCAATTGGCATTAAAATTTAATCCTTGTTCCTATCTAGGATTATGCTTGCTAATTTCATGCTTGCTTCAGAGAAGGCTTGATTCAAAATTTTCAATATGACTGCTTTTAACATTACTGTTGCAAGGCAGCAAAATTTGTAACAATGTGTTCTATATTTAAACATTTAATAGCAAAATTACTTACATGAAATTTGCTGTTTTCCATTCAAGATGAAATAATAATTTTATTTTAGAATTTTAATTTGTACCTTAAGATTAAGCAAATCATTTTGTGAAATCCCGAAGTCCCTAAGTGGTCTAGTTGCAGAGATATAAGCAAAACCAGGCCTTATGTTTCTCCGTGACAATCAGGCCAAGTATAATAAAAGTGCTTAAGAAGCGGAATTATTCCAAATCATTTATTGTCAAGATACTTAAAGAATGGTACATTAATTTGCTGCCAAAAGTTTTTGTATGCTTTTTTTGTGATAATGTAATAAAAACTTGAAAATGTATGTAAATTTACTGGTCAGCCTGTACACCAGCTTTGCTCTCAACGAACAGAAATATTAATTTTTTTAAATTCAGCTTTTAGAATTGCTCAAAAGTTATTTAGATAGTTAAATATACTTTCGAGTTGTTCTAGCTTTGAATAAATAAGTTCACGACAAATTGATTTTGTCATTAGACATAGTGACCCAATTATCTCTCATTAAAACAAACGGAAATATAATGATCGTTACTACTCGAATCGTTCATAATTTCTGCAGATTTTCTCTAAAGGATCTAATACCAGCAGTTAGAGGGTTTTCGTGTAGCGGTAGTAACGAGATAGCAACTCAGGTGGAAAACATAAATTTCGTCACATGTCGAATAGTTCCTATTTATCGTCGATTACTGTAGCGGATAAAACTGAAATCTCATGACTGATCTGAAACTATCATCTCTTGATTGGTCTGGAAGTTTTCATGCAGGTATGATCTGCACAATTATCCCTACATTTGATGAAAACTACGCATGACAAAGTTACTGTTTCATGTAAACGTAGAATGTACTTCCTATAAAATATCTAAATAAGTAATTCAAATTGGGGAAAAATATTTTACGTGTATTAGATACAGAAAAATTGATTTTTAGAAACTGTAAAAAAGTGAAATTATGTTTTGGATTTAAATAGTTTTGCACTGGATTCTTCCGTTTAAATTGTTTTCAAGGAATTACTTCAAAACACTAAATCCAAAATAATGTCTTGTTGTTATATGATTCATGACATTTTCTAAAACTTATATCTTAATATATAAAAATCAATGTCCTGAGATAACACACACACACACACACACACACACACACGCACACACACACACACACACATACACACACACACACACACACATATATATATATATATACTAGCATTCCCGTACCCGGCATTGCTCGGGTAATGGAATTAGCAGGGGTTAACAGTGCTTGGTGCACCTAGTTTCGAAAATCCCCTATAATAATTACTTATTACCTATAACTTTTTCTAATTTGGGGAGGATCCCGGGGCCCCTGGACTCCTTACATATATGCCTTTGTCCTTAACCGATCTTTAACTGTTATTTACGATCCTTTTAAAGTATTGATTATCTTTGCAAACACAGGCCATCCACATTTTATTGATATACCTATGTTTAAGCAAGAACTTCTTTGTATATAACATTTTTAGTTTTTTTTTCTGGTGCTAAAATTATTAAGCTGTTTGATGAACTGACTTTGGAGCAAGCTACATAACATTGGCCGTGTGAAAAAAAGTCTTCTCTTAAATCGGTCCCTGCTACTTTTAATGTCTGTCCTTGTGACTTATTAATGGTTATTGCAAAGCAAACTTTAACAGGAAACTGCACTCTTCTAAATTCAAAAGGATAGTCCACCTGTGATGATGTTCTTAAAAACTTCGTTTCTAGTTTTGAAAAAATGAAAGCAATAGACAGAAACATTATGATTTGACTTGAGAAAAGCCTCGAAGAACCACGTGAGAAACAAAAACAATATCAAATTTATAGTTCGCTATCGACCAAAAGTTGAGATGAAGTACTGAATAATGATTTGAATGGAGGAAAGCCTTCGAAAATAAGGGATTTGAATTCAATGACAGGTTTTAATTTCGCAGAAATTAAGAGGTTTTAATTAATTTCTCCCGAACAAATTGAGATTTCGAAAAATCCTTTCTTAGTGGTTACTTTCGTAATCATGCGGACATGCCTGCCAAATTTCAAGTCTGAAGCTTCAGCGGTTTCGGCTGTGCGTTGATATATATATATATATATATATATATATATATATATATATATATGTATATATATATTTGTCATCTCAGGACATTGATTTATATATATATATATATATATATATATATATATATATATATATATATATATATATATATATATATATATATATATATATATATATATATACATATATATATATATATATATATATATGTATATATGTATATATATATATATTATCTCAGGACATTGATTTTTATATATTAAGATATAAGTTTTAGAAAATGTCATGAATCATGTAACAACAAGACATTATTTTGGATTTAGTGTTTTGAAGTAATTCCTTGAAAACAATTTCAACGGAAGAATGCAGTGCAAAACTATTTAAATCCAAAACATAATTTCACTTTTTTACAGTTTCTAAAGATCAATTTTTCTGTATCTAATACACGTAAAATATTTTTCCCCAATTTGAATTACTTATTTAGATATTTTATAGGAAGTACATTCTACGTTTACATGAAACAGTAACTTTGTCATGCGTAGTTTTCATCAAATGTAGGGATAATTGTGAAGATCATACCTGCATGAAAACTTCCAGATCAATCAAGAGATGATAGTTTCAGATCAGTCATGACATTTTTCAGTTTTATCCGCTACAGTAATCGACGATAAATAGGAACTATTCGACATGTGACGAGATTTATGTTTTCCACCTGAGTTGCTATCTCGTTACTACCGCTACAACGAAAACCCTCTAACTGCTGATATTAGATCCTTTAGAGAAAAGCTGCAGAAATTATGACCGATTCGAGTAGTAACCATCATTAGATTTCCGTTTGTTTTAATGAGAGATAATTGGGTCACTATGTCTAATGACAAAATCAATTTGTCCTGAACTTATTTATTCAAAGCTAGAACAACTCGAAAGTATATTTAACTACCTAAATAACTTTTGAGCCATTCTAAAAGCTGAATTTAAAAAAATTAATATTTCTGTTCGTTGAGAGCAAAGCTGGTGTACAGGCTGACCAGTAAATTTACATACATTTTCAAGTTTTTATTACATTATCACAAAAAAAGCACACAAAAACTTTTGGCAGCAAATTTATGTACCATTCTTTAAGTATCTTGACAATAAATGATTTGGAATAATTCCGCTTCTTAAGCATTTTTATTATACTTGGCCTGATTGTCACGGAGAAACATAAGGCCTGGTTTTGCTTATATCTCTGCAACTAGACCACTTAGGGACTTCGGGATTTCACAAAATGATTTGCTTAATCTTAAGGTACAACTTAGCGCAGAAAAATTAAAATTCTAAAATAAAATTATTATTTCAGCTAGAATGGAAAACAGCAAATTTCACGTACTTAATTTCGCTATTAAATGTTTAAATATAGAACACACTGTTACAAATTTTGCTGCCTTGCAACAGTAATGTTAAAAGCAGTCATATTGAAAATTTTGAATCAAGCCTTCTCTGAAGCAAGCATGAAATTAGCAAGCACAATCCTAGATAGGAACAAGGATTGAATTTTAGTGCAAACTGCTTGAAGTTTTAGATACGTATATAGGTTTTTTCCCTTTTAGTACTGAACATTTATATGAAAAAAATAAGGTGAAGTTTCGTAAGGGTAAAATTATTCTATTTCTGAAATACATTTACACTAAAAATTATGAAGTAACAGATTTTTTTTTAAAAATACCAAGCACTTTTCATAATGCACTCAAAAGAACAAAATAACTTTTCTGAGTCAGAAAGGACAATTTAAGAATTCCTGTAGTTTTCGAAAATTCCAAGAAAATGACACCACAAACGAAGCAAAGTGCGGTTCTAGTCATTTCAAACCAAACTTTCCCAATAAGAAAAATATGCATGTTTCAACACTCAAAGTTATGATTAAAAGCTAGATAATGATAAGAGAAATTCTCTTCATGACTTGAGCCGCACTTTTCTTCGTTTGTGGTGTCATTTTCTTGGAATTTTCGAAAACTTTTTCTTTTTCTTTTTTTTTTATTGAATTTTCGAAAACTACAGGAATTCTTAAATTGTCCTTTCTGACCCAGAAAAGTTATTTTGTCCTTTTGAGTGCATTATGAAAAGTGCTTGGTATTTTTTTAAAAAACTGTTATTACTTTCTTAAGGAGTTTAGCACTATTTTCCAATTCATCGCATGCGAGGAACAACTGCTACCCCTACGCCTGCTTGTATGGTGAAACGAGTCACTATGGGATCCACGAGCGCTTGCCGCACTATCCTCCCATCCTCTCTTCTGGTGGTGTTCCCGGTCGCTCCAGACCCGGGTTTTTTTTTTTTTTTTTTTTTTCTTCTTCTTCTTTTGCACGTGGGTACCATCTCGTTTCCACCACCTCCAACAGTTTCCAACGGAACACTCGGAACAATTCACCTCGGCAGCAACACGCCTCATCGACCATCCTGCAATTTTCATGCCAATGATCAAACCTCTCTCAAACTCGCTTAACTGTGAGAAACGTGTCTAACTCGTCTACCTAGCCTCCTTCACTCATTAAGGTTCTCCAACAATCCTGATGTAAACGTAACATTTGCAAATCATAAATTATGCACTGGTTTATATAGCACCTTTTTCCTGATGTCACCGATACTGTAGGGTAAACGGTCATGCGCATTGACACCAAACTTGGCTCATTTGCATATCAGATGTCACTCTTCTTATAGGCAAAATTTCACAATTGTACCTATCTTCTTTCTTGGGGCGCTATTTTCAATGTTCCTGAATATTTTTCTATGTCATAAAAGGGGAAAAAATGCTCTTTAATTCATAAAAATCATTCTCAAAGTCCGATCAATCTAAGAAATAATACTGCCTAACAATGCCTTTTTATATCAGCTAAAGAAAGATGCTCTTCCATTGAAAACTTCACTACTTATTAAAGCTGTAAAATAAATGTATCAAGAATGAAAAAATGGTGCATTTTCAACAATTTTAGCTTTTACTGTCGTTATACTACGAAAAAACTACTACAGAAATGTCAAGCTATTTCGTCGATTTCAAAAATTTCAAATATTAGTTTGTTTTTTGCTTGATTGCAAAACAAATATTGCGCACATAACTTTAAAGAAAGAATTATCATTCTACTGAAGCATTGTCCTTTTAAAATTCGAATGACATCGGAAGTAGAAATCTTGACAAGTTAGAAAAAAAGGATATATATTTTTTTTTTAAATCCATTTGGTTAAAGAATGTATCAACAAGAAAAGATACTGTCTTTAAATTATGCATGTTACCACAACCACGCAATCAAAAAGTAATTATCGAGTAAAAATCTTCAGAGAATTTGACTTTCGTAAAAGTTTTTTTGTCAAAGCTTTAACAGTAGTTTCATTCGAAATTAAAAGAATAACCGAATTCATACGTTTCGATGCGATGGCATGGAATTCATTAAATGTATTTTTACCCAAGATTTCCTC